>NC_133177.1:55850000-55860000 GCF_049306965.1 Danio rerio | reverse complement strand
AATATACGCGAGTAATCGATATTAATAGATTTTATCAGTCAATTTATGAGTCTTAATATAAAAATTGTATAACTGTATTTATTTTAAAAGGTAATGTTTAATATTGTCCTAATGTCATTCAGTTATTAATCAAACTTTATTACAGACTAAAAGTCCAATTAAAAACAAACATTTAATTTCATAAGAATGCCAATACTAATAACGCCACAGCTGTTATTTATAACATACCTCTATTATGTCAAAATAGGTTTTTACAGAGTAAACTAAATAACTTTTATTGCGATAATTAATATAAATAATAGCTAATTTTAATATTTAGCATCAAAAAAACTAGACCGCTGAATATTAATTAGGCGGTGTAAATATACGCTACCGGAAGGTTACTAGGCAACATGAACACGGCGCGATGAATATTCATAAGCAAATCCTTTACCGTAGTAGAATCTGTAAATTGGCGTCTAGCGTCACACGAGTCCGTCCATACGAGTCCTGAAGCGGCGGAAGAGGCATGATTTTCCAAGCACAGCCTGCTCTTTCACCGCCTATACCCAGACGTACACAGTATTAGCGAATGTACGACCAAATCTAGACGGTTTTTCATCATTTCCAAACGCGCTGCGCTCGCTTTCCGCGACGTAAACTTATCTGTTAGCTTTAGCCTGCTAGCTTGTCTCAGAATTTCTGCAAGTATGATCAGCCTGGCGGTGGATTAATCGCTGAAACTGGCCTATTTCGACAGAAGATTCATTTGTCGTGTGTGAAAACCGCAATGTCACATGCTGTTGTAAAGATAGCCTGTTGTTTTTGTATTTCCGAAAGCAGAACTGTCTGAAGTTGACGTAGGATTTGAAGTAGAAAATCCATAGCCCAGATCAGCCCAGGGAGAACAGACTGAAGCCTTTCTGCCTTCAAACTGATCAAGTTTAGACCGAACAAAGAGGACATCCACTCAAACCCCGCTTACTTCATCTGCAGAGAGAGAATAAAGCACAAACACAGGCTGATATGATGTTTCCACAAGCCAGGCACTCGGTGAGTCTGTTTTTCCTTCAGTCAGGCTGATTGTCACACGGCAGGTGTTGTGGACATTGTGTTACTTGCATATTCATGTGTTTATTTTACAACAGAGCACCGTAGTTGATCAATTATATGCTTGTTGAGATTATACCATACCAATTTATTCACTTGCATTATTATAATTATTTTTTCCTTTTGTTTTGAACGTGCCCACAGGCAATACAATGTTTTTCAAATGTGCTTTGGCAATATCCTTGATTTTAATACCTATTTTAATCAGTACCATAGTACTTTATACTCTATAAAGACTGAGTTAAAATGATTTTATATGCACACATTCAGACTTTCTCAGTAATCTAATTTCAGAAAAGTATTCTTTGCTAATTTCTAATTGTAAATTCATTTTAGCAGCCTGTAAATATCAAAGTACAACACTGTTCACAGTCAAATAAATAACCTTAGTGTTATGGTGTTTAGAAGACCTAATTATATGTGATTTCAGACCCATTAATTAAAGTACCATGATATACAATGTAGAGAGCATGTCACTGAATAAATGTGCGAATTTAAAACCAAGTTTACCTCAATTCCATTAGGCCCCGTAATGTATTTTGTTGTGGTGTATGTGTATCTTAAGATTTTCTTGGACAAATCATTCAAATAATAATATTATCATTATATTTACTAGTTGATTTTAGTAGTGTGGTCGATATTCAGTTCAATCTCTTCACTTATATTTCAAGTGCAGACTCATTTGTTTTGGTGTAAGTGTATGAGTGTTGCCATTGAAAGACATGTCGTATGTTGTAAGTGATTATTGTCAAAATGAATCTTAGAAAACATTTATCAGTATTTCTAATATTTCAACCCTTATGTGCTGTTAGGGATGTTTTTATTCACTCTGGGGTGATTTTGAGTCTTAATTTGGCCATAACTTTGTCTGTTTCAGCTAGCAGAATGATTTCTGATGACATCTTATTTTGACACATATTTTGAGAAGATGCATTGAAATTTTAAAGCGCTCAATGATACACCCTGGCAAATTGGCTACCCTTTTGTTATGTTCGGGGTGGAAACATCCACTGAATTAAACTGCTGGAAAAATGCATCAGATTAATACTTTTTTTTTTTTTTTTTTTTTTGCACAAATCTGTTAATTAACCTCAGTCCTGATCAAAACTACTAAATTTCTTAGAAAATGACAGGATTTTAACTCTTTAATTGCCAAGCTTATAAATGATGTCACTGATTTGGTGAAAAAAGCTCTCAAAATTATGTGTTTTTACCAAGCGGCAACCTCCCGCTCTCTCTCAGGAAGCCAATACGGAAGTAACTAAAACTGCAATTCATCCGAAATTCCGCTAGTCCTGGCCGCTCCTGGCTCCAAAACAGAGCAAATTTCAATTGAGCCCACTGTTAGAATGGCCAACTTTACAGCAGAAAAAAAGGTGTTTACAGCCTGGTACAAAAAAAGATTTTGGTTAATACAGCTAATATTACCCTTCATGACAACTGTGAGGGGGGTGAATTTTTTTATAACTCATCCATTTTCTTTATATTAAGTTATATTAAGTTTGCATAATTAAGGGCGTGGCCACTTGAGTGACAGTTAGGTCTCGTTGTTCGCCGTCACGTCACCTCAGCTGAATCCGGCAGATTAGCCACTGAACTCGGCATATTTATCGTATTTCTGTGTTGTTTTATGTGGCTTTACACAGTCGACTGCCTTTTGGACTTGTTTACTGCAATTATTTGATGGAATGTCATGCTGAGTGCACTTAATTGTGCTCACAAACCATTCACGTGGCCTCCGTTTCCCATGTGAGTAAAGTTATATACTTATATACCATCTCTATACATGTATTCGTTTTATTTAAGATAATTTATCGTTTATAATTATATTTAGAGCTGTAATGCACTCCAGAATCTGTCAGATTGATTAGCTGTAGGCTCTAGAACAGTCATCTGAAGCGTTGTCATACAGTGTTATGCTGGATTTCATCAATAGTCTTACATTAACTAACACAGACTATATCTGAGGTGTTTGGATGTAATTCGCGTTTTCCTCCTCTTGAGAAACGTCATAAGAACAATGTTTAGTGGCTCAATGTATTACAGCAGTGTTTTTAAAAGACTAAACACTTTGTTGATATAGTGTACAACCAAGCACAAGTGGTCAGAATACAAACGAGTCACAAGTGATAAAGTATTAAGCCTTCTCCCAAAGTAAACCAGGTGTCTGAACCAGGTCCAAGCAAAATGCAGCATGCGTCTGTAGCTCCGCTCACTCTCCGCCTCTTTGCCCTTGTTTGGTATCCCGCCGTGGGTGTGATGACGCGCGATCAAAATGGCGACGGTTGGCCGCGCCTACTTGTGGCTTCTTTTGCGCTCTGTAGAAACCTATGGGTGACGTCACGGATACTACGTCCATATATTTTACAGTCTATGGTTTTTACCATAAAAAGAAATTGTGGACTGGATTTTTTTCAACGTCTTATCACAGTCTTGGACATGTTGAACAACTTTGCCTTTGATGCATTGTTTTTGATTGATTTTCATTTTTTTTCTCCCTAAATTACTATTGGTGGCTGTTTTTGCCCCATTGACTTTCATTATAACCACATTTGGTTGATTACAAAACCATGACACCATATAATGATGCATTTTTGATTGTTGCTGGTTTTCCTCGTTGGGAAGAGGTAAAACATTTTTACTGTTGATCATCAGTTGGTACCATTAACCCTTTAGATAGGCCTGTGCAAAACTAAAGCTTAATTTCTGGGTTTTATATGGAGAAGAACTGCAAATTAAAGTGTGTGTGGGAGTGAGCTTTGCACACTTACCTCGATATGTCTGAGAAAATCAAAATATGCATCTCCGCTCTCAGAGCTACATGGAGTAAACAAAAACAAAGACTGTGTATTTCTACACTATGAAATGTGGTTATAATGGAAGACAATAGCCCCTTTCACACAGTGATATCGGTAAGTATCCGGAAAATTTCCATAATGACTTTACCGGTATATTCAAAAAAGCGCTGTTCACACAGGCGAGGACGTTGCGGAATTTTTGCAGAAAAGACCATTCACACATCCATTCCAAAATACCGGTGAATTCTGACATCATTCACCACAAATGAGCTTTAAACGGCTGCGCTTGTATTTGTAAACATTTGACTACATTACAAACTCTGTGGATGATCAGTATTGTGAACAACTTCGATGAAAACATATGGAGGAACACTTTCGCATCACACGCAAAACTTGAAGGTAAACAAACAGCGGCTTATCATAAGCATCTTATCGATGATTATTTACACAGTTGGCATTAAGAAGAACATATAAACGTTATCTGACTAACTTCTAGCAGCTTAATGCGTCTGGGAAAATATTCAAAGGCTTTTATTCTCATAAACCGCGCAGATGTAAACGCGTCTGACTGTTCTGATTGGCTAAAGCAGACGTCTCACGTCAGCACGTTCTAGAAAGAAAATTGACGGTAATTTTCCGCAAAGGTGTGTATGTGTGAAAGGGGCTAATGGAGCAAAAACAGCCACCGACAGTAAATTAGAGAGAAAAACTGAAAATCTAACAATGCATCAAAGACATTGTTTTTGGTGATCGCTCACATGTTCAAGACTGTGATATTAATAGGTTAAAAAAAACAGTTCACAGGAGCTCAGGGTACGTACATCCATACATGCATCAATACAAGGGAAAAGAAGGACATTTAAATAAGTAGATAATGAAGTAAACAATAAAATGATAAAGTAATATATGCACAGATCTACACTCATCGGCCACTTTGTTAGGTCCACCTGTCCAACTAGCGCAAATTTCTAATCAGCCAATCACATGGCAGAAACTCAACATATTTAGGCATATAGAGATGCTCAAGAAGATCTGCTGCATTTCAAACCAAGCATCAGAAAGAGGATTTAAGGGACTTTGAACCTTGCAAGTGTTAGGGTTATGGTTGTTGCTGCCAGACGGGCTGGTCTGAGTATTTCAGAAACTGCTGATCTACTGGGATTATTACGCACAACCATCTCTAGGGTTTACAGTGAATAGTCCAAAAAAAGGAAATATCCAGTGAGCGGCAGTTCTGTGTTTGCAAATGCTTTGTTAATGCCAGAGGTCAGAGGAGAATGGCCAGACTGGTTCCAGCTGATAGAAAGGCAACAGTAACTCAAATAAACGCTCGATACAACAGAGGTTTCCAGAAGAGCATCTCTGAATGCACAACACATCCAACCTTGAGGTGGATGGGCTAAAGCAGCAGGAGACCAGACCGGGGGCCACTCCTGTCAGCTAACAACAAGAAACTGAGGCTACAATTTGCACAGACTCATCAAAAATGGACAATAGAAGATTGGAAAAACGTTGCCTGGTCTGAATCTCAATTTCTGCTGCAACATTCGGATGGTCGGGTCAGAATTTGGCATCAGCAACATGAAAGCATGGATCCATCCTGCCTTGTATCCATGGTTCAGGCTGGTAGTGGTGGTGTAATGGTGTGGGGGATGTTTTCTTGGCACACTGTGGCCCATTAAAACCAATTGAACATCATGTCAGCGCCACAGCTTACCTGAATATTGTTGCTGACCATGTCCATCCCTTTATGACCACAGTGTACCCATCTTCTGATGGCTACTTCCAGCAGGATAACGCGCCATGGCATGTCATGAAGGGTGAATCATCTCAGACTGGTTTCTTAAACATGACAATGAGTTCACTGTACTCAAATGGCCTCCACAGTCCTTTGAGCTCAATCCAATAGAGCATCTTGGATGTGCACCTGACAAATTTGCAGCTACTGTGTGATGCTGTCATGTCAATTTGGAGCAAAATCTCTGAGGAATAATTCCAGTACCTTGTTAAATCTATGCCGCGAAGGATTAAGGCAGTTCTGAAGGCGAAAAGAAGTCCAGCCCGGTACTAGTAAGGTGCACCCAATAAAGTGGCCAGTGACTGTAGATGGTTTTTTTTTTTTTTTTTTTAGTTTAGTTTTTTTTTGTTTTTTAACTGTACTTTGTCTTGTACTGAGTTAAATAGATTTAAAAAAAATTTATATTTTAAATGATCATTTAATTTATTACAAAATGTAAGTTTATAAAATGTGTGCTTTGGTGGAGAGTGGCAAAATTGATGTTTGGACTGTGCTTTGATCCTTGAGTAGTTTTTAATATGTTGTAATCTTTTTTTTTTTTTTTTTTTTTCTAATCATGCCTGACAAGGTTTTTTGCTATATAAAGCATTGTTATTCTGATTGATGTTTTAGTGGAGGTCTTTTGTAAAAATGAGTAATAGTCATCAGTTTTTTCCTCACAAAAAATTGGCCACATTTTAACATGAGGAAAAAAGTAGCTCTGTCCTTTTGTTGTTTAAAACAACTTTGTTCATCTTTGACCTCTTTATTAATTTGTTTTACATTTCTAAACCGCCAAAATTGTTATTGTCCTCCATTGTAGAGGCTTCATCGAGTGTTTCTATCTATTCTCCAGCTGTGATTTCTATAGGTGTCATGTGAGGTTTGCTGGTAGCGTGTCTAAATGAAAGCGTTTGTGAATGTGTTCAGCCTCAGGTATGGTCGGAGATGCTTGTTTGCACACCAGTTGCCTGGTTCCCTCCCTGTAGAGGCTTAATTGTGTCGTTTCCATGAATTGTTCCTGTGCACACAGTGGGCAGCTTGTGTTAATGAGTCCCCAGTCATTATTTTGTTTGCACTCAGGCCTAATTGCCTTTTCCCCCGTGCACACAGGCGTATGTGAACACACAAACACCAGCACGCTAAATGAAAACCTCACAAGTGCATGGATTTGGGGGATTCCTTAATTTAGGCCTTTTTTTGCTAATTCTAAGAAAAGAGTTTAGGAGAACATTTCAGTCCATGTCCACATACACAGTTGAAGTCAGAAGTATTAGCCTCCCTTTGAATTTTATTTATTTTTTTAATCTTTACCAAATGATGTTTTACAGAGCAAGGAAATTTGCACAGTATGTCTGATAATATTTTTCTTCTGGAAAAAGTCTTATTTGTTTTATTTCAGCTAGAATAAAAGCACTTTAGATTTTTTTAAATCAGCATTTTAAAGTAAAAAATTATTAGCCTCTTTAGGCTATTTTTATTCAACTGTCTACAGAACAAACCATCTTTACACAATAGCTTGCTTAATTACCCTGACCTGCCTAGTTAACTTAATTAACCTAGTTAAGCCTTTAAATTTCACTTTAAGTTGTATAGAAGTGTCTTGAAAAATATTTAGTCAAAAATTATGTACTGTCATCATGGAAAAGATCAAATAAATCAGTTAATAGTGATGAGTTATTAAAACTATTATGTTTAGAAATGTGCTGAAAAAAATCTTCTTTCTGTTAAACCAAGATTGGGGGGGAAACACGGGGCTTATAATTGAGGGGGGCTAATAAGTCTGACTTCAAGTGTACATAGGTATTTTTATAATCAGTGTTTCACCGCTTTCGTTTAAAAAAAAATCAATTTGCAATTTGGGGAAAATTAATTTTATTAATTCTTTTAAAATAAAATGTAATGAAATATAAATCGCAGATATTGCAATTTTATGAACTGATTTGCAATTTAGTTTTGTAGTCAAGCTTCAGCTAAATAATCAGTATTTTAAGTTCTTAATGCTAAAATGCAGTGTTAGTTAAAAAAGGAGCTGAAAAGGTTAACTTAAACATTTATTCAAATTTATTTATAAATATTTAGAAAAGAAAAACTAATTTTTCTCTAGAGCAAACAGTAAACACAAATAAAATAACCATATTTTTTCTGTAAACAAGTTAAACTCAAATTAGGGAGAAAAAAGAAAATAAAAAAAATTAAAAATACAAAATACAGATCACTCAGCAAAATAACATGGCTGAAACAACTCTGATTTTTTGGTTTGCTTTTGCTTCCTACTAGATTGATTGTCACTAGCAATACTTTTAATTGACATTTGAGCAAAACACTCCTCATATAGCCTACCTGTGGTGCTTTTTTAAGTGCTGGTTGTTGTATTTCTTGATTCTGTGACAACAACTCTGCATCTGCCTTTACAAATTTCCTGTTTTTGTTCAGTGTCTGTGACTTTGAAACCAAAATATTCGTCCTGTTTTTCTTTGATATTAATTAGTTAATGCTTCTGAAGTGCCAAACGGCATCATCACACTCGGACGCTTTTTTTTTTGTTTGTTTGTTTGTTTTTTTGTTGTGGACATTCCGCATAGTTTATGTGCGCAATTCTGATTGTGCTCACTCAATTGGCTAGTGGGACTATCACACACAGACGGCAGTCAAGCATTTGCTCTGGGTGGTAGAAATAAAGTAATACACAGGGATCGAAATTGCGACTGTTTTGTTCACATATGCGCCTGAAATTTTATCTATACGACCTCAAAATATATCTGGGAGCATTTGTGCAATTGCATAAAATTGTTGTTTTCACAGCAAAATGTTCACCAAATGCACGGATTTAGGAGGCATTCACGCATTAAGCAACTTTGCACCTAAAAACACCAAGTGCAGCGCTCAGGAATGGTTTCAAACAGTTGACATGTCAGCTTGATTCAAAACAAAGCCTGCAATGCTTATCCCGCCTTCAAGCTCTTCTTATTGGCCCACTGCGCTAGAACAGAACGCGAATGGATTGGTTAATATTAGCTATCAGTCACTCCAATGACAGGGAGCTACAGCCGTGAAAACGCAAAGGTCTGGATACGAGAGAATGAAAACACTGTTAGATTTAGTTTTAGAAACCACCTAAAATTACAAATAATGACACATCTGATTAGTGATCATGTAATGAATGTCAATCCAGCATTTACATTTTTCGTAGAGTGGATAAAAGACTTTTCGTGATTAAAGTCTGTCATGAAAATGACTAAAGCGTTCACCGTAAAGCTGGTGGGGCGGAGTTTTCAGGTAACTTTGTTTGCCCCTGAATCTACACATTTTAAGCATGAGATGTTCTAAAGTTATTTAATGGTTCATGTAATCGTCACGGTGCTGTCAGTCGGCCGAATTTGAGGACAGAGAATGATTACCATCCCGCTGGAAAACTACATGAAATATGCAATTTGTTTGCCACAAAAGTGGGGAATTTTGCTTCATTTTCCACTTTTGCTGTGAACCCAGCCTTGTTGGCCAATCAGAAAGGAGGAAACAGCTTGTACGGTGTCATCATGAGGCAAAAACTCCAGTTGTGTTGTCCACTTGACCACATTGTACCCAGATTAAAAAATAAATAAATATATAAATAAAATAAATATACCAGTAAGGGCCAAACACTTTTTTGGATTAAAATCTTCCAGTTCTCTTTAAAGGCATACTTACACAAAAATGAAATTTCTGTCATCAGTTCCTCATCCTCCACTTTCAGAATATCTTGTTTTGTATTCCCCAGAAGAAAGAAGATAAAGTTTACAACCGCTTGAGTTTGAGGAAGTAGTGAGGAAATGTAAAATTTTGCTTGAACTATCCCTTAAATGTAAAAGCAGTACTCGTTCTTTACATAGGACATTTTCGATCAACTTTTTTTGAGTGTTGACTACCATATTATAATCTCATTTTTCATTATCAGGGTCAATGTGTAAGTTACTATAACAACTTTAACAGCATTTCTTCATTGATTTTAATAATATGATTGTTGTTGTTTTAGTTGGCAAGGCTTCTGTGTCTTAAAATAACAGGTTGATAGATCAGCAGTGAAAACCAACCCCGTTTAACTCTTTATTTTGACATGTCTCACTCCTGCTGATGAACTCTTAAACACACTGACCAAACTGTGGCCCTAAACCTCTGAAATTTCAGCAGAAGTGGGAATCAGGCGGAGATTAACTGCAGGATCCCAAATCTGGGATTAGGAGTTCTAGCCGACTGCTCCATTTAATCTCAGCCTCATAAGATTTACTGCGTTCTTTGGAATATCGGATCTTTGGGATCAGTTTGACTTATCAAACCTCTGAAGTCACTTAAAAAC
>NC_133177.1:55755000-55845000 GCF_049306965.1 Danio rerio | reverse complement strand
TGTTTTTAGCAGTGTGGGACACATATACAACTGTCAACAGCTCAAAAAATGTGTTTTGGTTTTTCGTGACCCTTTAATTATAGACACGCGCGCGCCTACATAGGTGAACAGAACCTGCATATGTTGCGAGTAACTGGTAATACAGTTGCAAATAATATTCAGTTTGTGGCACAGAGTGATCGTTTGGGAGCCGCGCGCAAAGTATGAACAAGCACTTAGCGGTCAAAATGAAACCGAAAGTGTGCACCTCTCTTATATGATCGTATCGCATTTTAGACTTATGATTACGGCAAGCATTTGATATGTTTTTTCTTTCATAGCGAACCCACTGCTGTGCATGAAAATAAAGGTTTACAATGTCAGTATAACTACTCTAGCCTATATATAGTTGAATATAATCTGATAATGGCAAATGTCTGATTTTACCAGTGAATAAAATAGTCTAATATGACAGATTGCGTGCAAATATCTCAAACATAATAATTCAACATCAGAATTATTATAAGTAGAATAGAATTATTCATAGACACCAGTAGACCTACACATAATATTATTATCGAGGTTGTGCCATGTGTTTGTTTTTACCATATCTTTATTTTACATCCACAGAATCGTGAGAAAATCGTGATCTTTATTTTAAGCAAAAAAAAATTGCGATTCTCATTTTAGCCAGAATCGTGCAGCTCTAATTCACACACATTCACAAACATAGACAGCACCAAACAAACACACACCCACACACTCCAACAAACAGACGCCACGAGCACTTGCTTGCTCGCTTGCTCGGGAGTGATATTTTAATTAATATAAAAGAAAAACAGCATGTTGGTAGTATGGGAATATTTTGGTTTCAAAGTCACAGACACCAAACAAAAACAGCTAATTTTTAAGAGCTGTCGCAAAATTGTTGCTACGACTTACAGATTATTGAGCTGAAGCTTGAGTAAACTAATTAAATCGCAATGTCTGTCAAAAAATTCACGATTTGCATATTTTCCCCAAATCGCACAGCCCTAGTGTAATGTCATATCCAGGTCATTAGGGCTCTCGAATTGATGCTCGTTCTCAGCCTGAATTATGATGTCACAGCTTGATTGTTACTTTTCACCTTTTGAGTTGTTAGAAAGCCCCTAATCAGCTGTAAGCGTTTAGCAGGAGTGAGTTTGTGAGAAACAGGAGCAGGTGTACCGCTGACTCGATTTGTTGAATATTATATGGTTTTTGTGGTTAATAACAGTGTAAACGTGTGATGACTTCCTGCATCCTCATTAACCAAAAGGCTTAAACATAATGAACAGCGTTTATTAATTATTAACAACATGATTAACAGCGAATTTCAAAAATTGTCAGACGTATTCTGCAAGTGTGTTGTTTTTGGGGGGTATAATGTAGGCTGGGGCTTGTATAAGATTTTGACGGTATGATAACCTTGGATAAAAATATTACGGTATCATGGTTAGAGGTGTGAACCTATACTGGTCTCACCGTAACGAGAAAAGAAGCACTTTTCCGACGGTCCCTTGCTGAGAGCTCCTCTCAGCGCGAGCTATCCCGGCTAAACACATATTGCGAGGGCTTAAACGGAACAGTGCTCGTAGTGTGGAGCGAAAAAAAAAAAAAACAGCTGTGAAACATAACCAGCTTTGTCTTTTTGTTGGAAACACACTTTAGATCTTTTTAGGGTAAGAGGTTTTTGAGTTATTGCCGTCTGTAACTGAATGTGTGTCAAGAATATCGAAAACAAAACCAACTTAACCGCGCTCATTTCTGGCGCCCCCCTGGATATACAGCGCCCTTAGCATTTACCTATGGTGCCTATGCCACGGACCGGCCCTTAGTTGGCTGAGTGCTGTAAATACTCACGCTCACCTCCCTCGCGACAGAGCGCATAGGAGATAAATGACGTCAGTACATAATAACCGGTTATGATTATTACTGAACCAATACCGAATTGTCCGCATCTGCATCGCGGTGCACCAAAGAAACAATTAATTTTGACACCCCTAGTCACGTTATTATTTACTGCTCTAAAATATGCTGTTTTAAAATGTCTGGGTAAAAACTACATTACATTTTTTTCCATTGAACACAATATATTTTATTTTAAGAAACATTTCAAATATTTAAAAAAACGAACTAAAATACTTGTAAAAAAAAAAAAAACGCGTAAATAATACTAAAAAAAGCTTACATATATTGTTGGAACGGGCGACACAGTGACGCAGTAGGTAGTGCTGTCGCCTAACAGCAAGAAGGTCACTGGTTCGAGCTTTGGCTGGGTCAGTTTGTGTTTCTGTGTGGAGTTTGCATGTTCTCCCTGCATTTGTGTGGGTTTCCTCCGGGAGCTCTGATTTCCCCCACAGTCCAAAGACATGCAGTACAGGTGAATTGGGTGGGCTAAATTGTCCATAGTGTATGAGTGTGTATGGATGTTTCCCAGAGATGGGTTGCAGCTGGAAGGGCATCCGCTGCGTAAAACATATGCTGGATAAGTTGGCAGTTCGTTCCACTGTTGCAACCCCAGATTAATAAAAGGACTAAGCCGACAAGAAAATGAATGAATGCATGAAAAACGTTGGAACGATGTAACATAGTTTTGGCAGTTTTAAAACCTTGACCTTTCCAAACCGCTGTAAACCTTGAAAACGGTTATCATCCCATGCCTAGTATAACACATGGTTTGTTTATTATAAAGATGATTATGTTTAGTACCTGTAAATCACAAGTATATGTGTGGTTATGTGGTGAGAGAGAGTTGCGACTTTATCTGTATATCTTTATATTTGCATCTCTATGCTGTAGTGTTTGCTAAGGTGGGGCAGCACGGTGACTCAGTGGTTAGCACTGTCGCCAAGAAGGTCACTGGGAGTCCCAGCTGTACCAGTTGGCATTTCTGTATAGAGTTTGCCTGTTTATTGGTAAAACAAAGACCATGCGGGTCAGGTAGTAGAAATGGTAGGCCACAAATAATTAATTCGCTATGAATTCATTAATTATTCCTAAATAATTAATTCACCTCCACCTATGACGATGATTCCATCGCAATGTTTCACCGACCAAAACGGTTGCAATTTCGAGCCCTGTATACCCTATATTTTATGACATGTTTTGTTCTTGACTTGATTTATTTTTTGTCCCCTCTTACTGCATTTAGACTCGTGATTTGATGCACTTTTTAAATTTGTTTTCTTTTGTTTATTTGCAAAGATTGTCAGATCAAAAAGTCTGATCGGATCTAAAACAGGTCAGCCTGCACATTGTTAAAACAACACTTGCAATATAATCATAGACAATAAATATCACACATTCTTACTAAATAAAACAGCCTTAGCAACCAACCCTCACCCTCTTTGGCCCCGTTTACACTAATGCGTTTTTGTTTTAAAACGCATAAATTTTGCTACGGTTACGCCATCCGTCCACACTACGCCAGAGTTTTCGAGCGCCGAAAATGGAGCGTTTTGGAAACACTGGAGAGGCTGTTTTCATTCTGAAACGCTGCTGCTCCGTCTCAGTGTGGATGGGGGAAAACGGAGACATCTGAAAACGGAGGCGGGGCTGCAGACATTCGCCTCTCTGATTGGGGCTTTTCCTCAATATTACTAACGTTACAGTTCAGTCCTGCATCCTTTCCATGTAAGTTCAGACATCACAAGTTTGATCAAGGCTGCAGTCTCCCCCTCCTCAGTTTGATATGGAAAACAGACTACAGAGGACACGTGTAAATCTTCAAAGGGAACAGTGTACTTCATAACTTCATTCACATCACCCTGGCTATGTTGTTTCACTTTCTCAACAATAAACTGAAAACATGATTTAAGGAACTGCCTATCTTCCTTTTGATATTAGCAACTTAACAGACAGCAGAAATGTTGAGGCGCCGTGCTGCATATATGAGCGTCATCTTCACTGTGTGGATATTAATAACAAAACAGAGTCTATAACAACTGCCTCCTTTCAATTTCAGTGAAAATACGAAACATACCGGCTGAATATCAGTTTTAATAGTCGATAATAGCCATTATAAAAGTATAACGTACAATAAGTTTATACATTATAGGAAATAAAGGCAAGCGATCAGTCGATATACACAATGTACAGGGTTACATTAAGTATTACCTTATCTTTACGCTTAGCCAAAACACGTTACCTGAGAATAAGTAATGGATTACAATGACCAAAGTGGTAGAATATGTCGTTAGAAAACAAGGTGAATGAAATGCCACGTTTATTAAATGTAGTGAGATTAGATCCAGCGGGAGATGCTTGATGAGCAGTCCGACTAACAGTGCTCTCATCTGGGTAGATGCAGCGCTTGCCCGAGAGTGTGTGTATGTGTGTGCGTTTTTAGCGTTTTGGTGTGGACAGAGAGTTGTTCAGAAACGCTGGGTAAAACACTAGTGTTGACTAGGGTTGTAACGGTATGAATTTTTTACGGTATGATAATCGTCTAAAACAATACCACGGTTTGACGGTTTCGCGGTATACGGTATTAAATAGTAATTCTCATAGCAAAGACCCTGAAAAGAATAAGAACACGTTTTCTGACTGAACAAAGGTTTTATTTCAACAAACTTTTGAAAGAACCATTTTAATAGAACTATAGAAGTCTTTTATAAAAATAAACTGAAAAATCTCCCATTTTAATAAATTAAATTAGAAGGAATAAACAAGCAGGGTCTTTTAAGATTAGACAAAAATAAACTTAAACTGTCCTTCCTTATAAGCAGGATAAATGGGAGACCAAAAGTGCAATACCAAGTTTATGGCTGTAAACATGTATTTAAAGCGTTGTTTTTTTTCAGTCTAGGTTGTGATGAAGAAATGTAAGCATGTTGAGATTTTCAGGACTTAATCTTGACCGCTGAGGTGAGAGAATGTGTCCACTTGTACAATGAACAAATAAAAAAATAAGAAAATAATAAATAATGTGTCAAAGTCCAAATAAACATGGTGCAAATCCTCAGTAAAAAAATAGATATAAATATTTACTATACTATAAATAGTTACATAACGAAACTAGATTCAATATGGAACATCTTTAGGTTTTATGTGCCAGCATGGATATGGTTGTCTGTGGATATGGATTTGGATGTGGTTGTATGCAATGCAGACAAACAGCTGCACCTTCATTTGCGTCTTTTGAAAACAGCAAGAGCAGCAGTTCGTCTTTGCTGTGTCACTGTTTTGTCATGTTTCTGTGCTGCTGTGCATGCAAAAGTACTTAGTATGAGAATTATTTCATGCAAAACTTTTTTTTTTGCGTTTTATTTAGCCGCGCATAAATGTACAGCCTATCTCTCATTCCGTGTTGTTCAAAAAGCTCATGTTGGTCCACAAACAAAAGCGAAACCTATGCTTATTGGTTGTGATATAGCGAGTCTGAACCAATCTGGGCATGGAGGAGGGACAATGCATCAATGTATGATGTCTGGTTTGTCCGGAGACACAGTGACGAGCGTTTCTTTGTCAAATCAGCGTTGTCAAATTTTGATGACGTAACTGCACTGATTCCGGAGCCTCTGAAAGTCCGCGAATGTTATGTGATACAGCACTGGAAAGCTGAGACTCTCTTCTTTATGTCAATCTTTGAATTGTATGAATCGGATTAGCGGATCAAAAGGTATTAAACATTTAAGAGCAATACTTATTTTTAGCCGCGGGCGTCTGTCTCGGTCTTTAAGGGTTAAAACTGTTGATATGCAATTGTTCATGGTATGATAATCGTGCACGTTCAAATCATGGTAAACCGTCATACCGGTATATTGTTACAACCCTAGTGTTGACGCGGATCGTTTTTATTCTAAAACGCCGTTTTAAAACTAAAACGCACTTGTGTAAACGGGGCCTTTGTTTAAAGCCAGAATTGCAACATTTTCTTCAGAGGATCTACTTGTAAATGTTTCTGCTGACTCTCAATCACACACACACACACACGCACGCACAGCAGTCTGAGTTCATTATGTGTGTATTGTGTCGTGAGGGTGGACAGGGGTCTGGAAGACATTATTAAGGACAACTGAATTAACAAGACCCCCCTCTCAGTACAACACCCCCAACAGAGAGAGGGGTTAATCCCTCCGGCACACACACATACACGCGCACGCACACGCTTTCATATTCTATGCTGTAATCAAACACACACACACATACACAGGGTTGTTAAGTATATGTGTTCAGCACACCCCGCTGCTGCTGTTAATGTGTTTGTGAACCACTGAAAGATCAGTCAAACTGTGAAAACACACACACACACATATATAGTATATACACTTGCACACATGAGCTTGAGTGTAATTGCTAGATGGTTTTTGTCTGTGGTGTGATCAGCTCCCCCCAAACATCTCACTTCCTGTGCTAATAAAACACACACACATGCGCACACACATACATACACACAGACCAGCCGCAATTTAGGAGACAAAAAAGCAGATAACACCCTGAGGGCTTGGTGTGTGTGTGTGTGTGTGTGTGTGTGTGTGTGTGTGTGTGTGTGTGTGTGTGTGTGTGTGTGTGTGTGTGTGTGTGTGTGTGTGTGTGTGTGTGTGTGTGTGTGTGTGTGTGTGTGTGTGTGTGTGTGTGTGTGTGCGCAAGCGGGTATGCAAGTGTGTGTGTGTGAGTGACAGATGTCTGGGTCACTCAGGCCAAAGTCCCTCATTAGCATCATAAAGGGTGAACAGCAGAGCCTTTAGCCCCAAAAGCCGCCAATGAAGAGAGAGGCTTTAATACATTTTATTTAAATTTTTTTTTTTTCATGTTTTGTTTTGTTCTTTCAGTGTAGAAGTTGTTTATTTTTATTAATCTATTGATTAATTTATTATATTGTTTCTGCTTTTTTATAGTTCTTTTTTTTTTCTTCTAAGAGGCTTTGTTTATTTATTTATTTTATTTATTTATTACATTTTTATACGGTTTCTTGCGGTGGCCGAGAGAGCTTAACAGGCTGCAATTTCAGAAAACACATGCAATTACAAAAAGCCCTAACAAATTAAGAAAAGATCTTTATCCATTTGACAGCATAAGTGCTGCAAATCCTCACAACTCAAACGCATTGATAAAATGTGCTGCATTTTCCCACAACGCAAATAAATTATTAAAGCGATGCATTTTCTCACTACACATTCCAATTATTCAAACGCACTGCATTTTCTCACAATGCAAACAAAGAAAGAAAACAAACTGCATTTTCAAATAGCGCAAACAAATTAACAAAACGCACTGCATTTTCTCACAATGCAAACAAATTAACAAAACACCACTGCATTTTCTCACAACGCAAACAAATTAAAACGCACTGCATTTTCTCACAACGCAAACAAATTAAAACGCACTGCATTTTCTCACAATGCAAACAAATGAACAAAACGCAATGCATTTTCTCACAACGCTAACAAATTAATAAAACGCACTGCATTTTCTCACAACGCAAACAAATTAATAAAACGCACTGCATTTTCTCACAACGCTAACAAATTAATAAAACGCACTGCATTTTCTTACAACGCAAACAAATTAAAACGTATTGCATTTTCTCACAATGCAAACAAATTAATAAAACGCACTGCATTTTCTCACAACGCAAACAAATTAAAACGCATTGCATTTTCTCACAATGCAAACAAATGAACAAAACGCAATGCATTTTCTCACAACGCTAACAAATTAATAAAACGCACTGCATTTTCTCACAACGCTAACAAATTAATAAAACGCACTGCATTTTCTCACAACGCAAACAAATTAATAAAACGCACTGCATTTTCTCACAACGCAAACAAATTAATAAAATGCACTGCATTTTCTCACAACGCTAACAAATTAGTAAAATGCACTGCATTTTCTCACAACGCAAACAAATTAATAAAACGCACTGCATTTTCTCACAACGCAAACAAATTAATAAAAAGCACTGCATTTTCTCACAACCCAAACAAATTAATAAAACGCACTGCATTTTCTCACAACGCAAACAAATTAACAAAACACACTGCATTTTCTTACAATGCAAACAAATTAATAAAACGCACTGCATTTTCTCACAACGCTAACAAATTAGTAAAACGCACTGCATTTTCTCACAATGCAAACAAATGAACAAAACGCACTGCATTTTCTCACAACACAAACAAATTATTAAAATGCACTGCATTTTCTCACAACGTGAACAAATTAATAAAACGCACTGCATTTTCTCAAAACGCTAACAAATTAATAAAACACACTGCATTTTCTCACAACGCTAACAAATTAATAAAACGCACTGCATTTTCTCACAACGCAAACAAATAAATAAAATGCAAACAAATTAATAAACAAATTAATAAAAGGCTGCATTTTCTCACTTCACATTTCAATTATTAAAACGCACTGCATTTTTCCACAACGCAAGCAAATTATTTAATTATGTGACTGTTGTAGATTTGCTCATTGCAATATCAATACTAAAGCAATATATATTGTGCAGCCCTGATTGCAATGCAAAATAATATCAAACTTTGTTTTCAACTACATTATTGTCCTGTAGACATAGTCCGAGAGTAAAGAGCTTCTGTCCTGCAGTGTGTGTTTTGCTTTAGGTGTTGTGACTGAGCTTTAGTGTGTCAACATAGCACATTAAATCTGAGGGTGATGCTGCTGCTCACAGTGAAGGCCTCATGTGTTCAAGGGTCACAGGTGATCATGTGCTTTCTCTTCCTCTAATTGATTTCTAATGGAGGGAACAGACTAGAGGGATTTACTGAAACACACACACACACACGTCTCTGCTCTCCCTGGAGACTGTCATCATCTATGGGAGAGAGGCGTGGAGAGAATGTGAAGGAGGAGATGAGAAATATTAAGCCTTTCACTGTGTATAATAAAATGAGAGTTCTGATTATATTTGATGACAAAGGGTTATTTAAATATATGCTAATTTAACGCATCAAGTCTATAATATCATCTTTAGTTAGGTGAATGAACTGATTTAGTTTTTTTGTATGACATCAGTATTAATAATAGTAGTTTTAAAAAAATAAATAATTTATAATTTAAGAATTATGTCATTTAAATAATAATAACAATAGGCGAAGCAAGTTTATGTAGAATATTTCATACACAAAGGGAATTCAAAGTGCTTTACAAAAACAGGAATAAAAGAGACAAGTATAAGAAAATGAAAATTATTAAAAATGATTTAAAACAGATTAAAATGTGTTTAAAACAGATTATAAAAAAGAAAAGAAAGACATGATTATGTGATCTGTAGGACGTAGCACAGTGCTCGTTCAGTATAGGCACAACTAAACAGATGTGTCTTCAGCCTTGATGTGAATGTGCCTAATGTTGGAGCGCATCCTATTCACATCATCCTGCCTACGTTGTTTCACTATATCTTAACAATAAATTGAAAACATGATATAAGGAACTGCTATTTTCATTTTGATTTTAACAACTTAACAGACTGCAGAAATGTTGAGGCGTCGTGCTGCATACATGAGCGTCATCTTCACTGTATGCGTATTAATAACAAAAAGAAGCCTATAACATCACTGCCTCCTTGCAAAACGCATTACCCGAGAACAAGTAATAGATTCAAAAGACCAAAGTCGGGGAATATGTTGTTAGATATAGACAACAAGATGAATTAAATATCAAGTTAACAAATATGGTGAGATTAGATCCAGCGGGAGATCCTTGATAAACAGTCCAAAGAGCACAGCTCTCATCTGGGTAGATATGCTGTAGCGCATGCCAGAGAGTGTGTGTGTGTGTAATCACGTGATGTGAGTTTTTAGTTGTTTTGGTGTGGACGGTGAGCTGTTCATAAAACGCTGTTTAGAAACGCTAGTGTGGACGCGGATCGTTTTCATTCTAAAACGCCATTTTAAAACTAAATTGCACTAGTGTAAACGGGGCCTAAATCTCTCTAAAGTTTGATTTAGTGGCATGACATTTACAGTATTGCCAAAGCATTTTAGATATATATAAGATACACTGTATAAAAAAAATCTGTTATTTTGGAAATAAACCATTAAAAAACGGCCGTTAAATTACAGAAATTTACTGTAAAATAACAGAGGTTGAATTACAGAAATTTACCAGAAATTTAAATTTAATAAGATTTCTGTCATTTATTGTCTTTTATTTTAGAGAAAGGTTCTGTCATTTAACAGCTCTTATTTTTACGTTAAAGAAAATAAACCGGAAATAAACCGTAAAATTACAGATTTTTTTTCAGTGATATTAACATTATTAAATTTAATAAAATACAGCAAATACGAAATAAACAACAGAAAGGAATAAAAATAGACATTATTGCTAAAAATTATAATATTTAGTTTTGAGTTTGAGTTTGAGAACCACTGGTATAGATTATTTAAATAAGGCAAATTAGTTGATTATCCATTTCTAATGGTGTACAAATACTTTGCAGCCAGTTTGTTCTCTCTGAGAATATAGAAAAGTTTATCCGAGTCGTGTATTAAATGAATAATCATTTAGTGTTTTTCTCGCGGCTGTGTGTGAGGCTAGCTGCAAAAATGCATACAAATGGATAGGGGTTACACAAATAACGGCAACTTTAGAAAGCAAAAACCAAATTCTAGACATTTTAAGAGATTCAGAAACTACAGTCGGACATATCTTGTCGCAAAAAGCGCATCTCTGTGGGTCTGCAGTAGGATGATAATTGTTTTCAAGGTATACCGCGGCTTGGAAAAGTCAAGGTTTTGAAACTGCCAACATTTTCTGTAATACTGTTCCTAAGGTGTGTAAGATTTTTTTGTTTACATTTTTTGTTTGTTTTTTAAGACAACAGTATAAAAGATATCCAAAGATGTCGTTTTAAAAATCTCATCATTACTAATACAATTTAATCAAATGTAATAAAATAAAGATGTTTAAATTGGTTTAATTATTTAGAGATAAGTGACGTCAACCTCAACAATGGGCAGCAGGGGGCATGAGAGTACCGCGGTACGCCACAAGAGTTTTGCGTATCGTGGTTGGTGTATCCCGATTTTTCGGTTCGGTTTGTAATGACATTACACCCCTAGCTAATAATATTATTACAAATATTTTATTATTTATATATATTTATATAATATATCTTATTACTACTAAAAATAGAAAGCATATAACTTTCTTGTTCCGTAATAAAGTTAATGCTTTCTATTTTTAAATGTTGTTTTTGTCACCTTTTTTTAAAATAAAAATATTTGAATCACAATAATGTTTTACCCCGGCAATGTGAAGATTGTATAGTCTTAAAGTAATAGTCATAATAATATTGCAATTACTATGAGTTAAAGTTACTTTGAGGTAAAGTATGTTACTCTGTTTTTGTGTGTGCGCGTGTGTGTGTGCGCGCGTGTGTGTGTGTGCGTGCGTGCGTGCGTGTGTGTGTGTGTGTTTAAAGCAAATATTCCCTGCTGAGATGTTTTGTTCTGCCTATATATTGTTCCTCAGGGGGGCAATTGTGTTTAGCCACACACACCGATACACACACACAGAGAGAGACCCGTCTAACAGTTTTTAAACAGCTGTGTGACACTAAAGCATGTTGAGCACAGATAATATCCTGCTTCTCTCGCTCTAATGTGTGCTGGTTTGTGTTCTCGTCTGTCTGGTCGTAAAGGTCAGAGTTCATTGACCCCTGCTGAAGCAGGTCAGAGGTCAAAAGCCAATGACTCTTCTGGTCTATTTGTAAAAAAGCTTTAATTTCAGCCTGACCCGACAAACTCACCTCAGACACCAGATACAATCACCTGAGAAGAATCGTTCTAGCCTGTTTGCACTAATGAAATGTTATTGAGAGGAAAGCCCACGCACTGGATCTGATCACAGAAATTGTCATGTTTTCTGTGGTCCTAGTTCAGAAAACCTTTATTTTGTTTCATTTTAGTTGCACTTCAGCATTAGTTAAGACTAAAATTAGCTTGATAGCTAGCATTGTAAAATAATTTGTTTAGTAATTCTATAGGTTGAAGGGTTGTTCATCAGTACATGTCAGGGGTCATTATCTAATTTTATTTTATTTCTCTTTCCCTTAGGCTTCGTCTCAATCGACACAGCCGCTGAAATTCACCACGTCAGACTCTTGTGATCGCATCAAGGATGAGTTTCAGTTCCTGCAGGCACAATATCACAGGTATAGCAAACACACTTCAACGTTTTTTAGACTGAAATTAAAAGGTCTCATAAAATTGTGCGTCTGTTAAAAATCGTGCGTCTGTGTTTAAAGATAGTACACATACCCTTCACTCAGCATTTGAATTGCTACCATCAGGACGCAGGTTTAGAATTCCTAAAGCACGAAGCAATGCCTATAAAAAGTCATTTATCCCAATGGCAGTTGTTGTTCTAAACCGGATCAATGTTTGTAGTGAATGAGGTGGTTACCAAGTATGATTTGCAGTATTGTGCATGGGGCTAATTTGGTTTTTAAACTTTTAACTTATGTTGTTGTGTTGATAAGTGTTATTGTGTCGTTGTTGTATGTTTGTAATTGTTGTCCTAAATCCAGTGTTGAAGAAAAATTTCCTTTCTGTGTCAAGCAGAACGGACAATAAAGTTTAAAGTTTAAGTTTACGGTTATTTAAGATGGAAACGCTAGGGTTAACGCAACATTTAAAACGGATGACCCTTTTATGAATGGTGGTGGCAATGGAGCAGACAAACCACCAAATTATGCCAAAATAAGTGTTTATTTTACAAAGTGGTTAAATGATAAACAAAATATATACAAAATAAAGACAACAAGAATAAATAAATGGTTGTAATAAAGGGGAGGAGGAACAAAAGTGGCGCTAAAGAACAGAAAATAATACAACAAAACACAACTCTAACTAGAACCCACAATCTCTATACTACCTAATAAAAGAAAGAGAAAGAAAAGTCTTCAGCGTTTTCACGCCCTATCTAAACTACACTTCTCAACACAAATGTAAACAAAACTTACAATTAGTGGCGCACACTTCTAAACTAGTGTGTATAATACATTGGCATCTCCTATGTGTAGCAACATGTAGGTCATGTGACATCTACCCTATTCCTCGAATCCCATCGATGTCGTATATCTGGTAATCAGAGAGAAAACACAATTAGAACACTTTTAAAGATCGATTTCAGCACAAATGATTATAGCACACATAGCACAAGAAACTGTCACATAATCCAGCATCCAGCAAAACACACAGTCAAACAACATGGCAAACACACAACAGTGAGCAAGCAAAAAGCAAGCTAGCTTTCGACTGCACCGGCTTCCTTTTTAAGTGTGGAAGTCTGCTTGTGATTGGTCATTGATGATGTCATCGTAAATGGTAATGATGACTGGCATCTAGCTTAGCCAATAGCTAGATGAACTGGGCGGACCTAAAGAAAATGATAGGTAGAGAAGGAGGGAGAGAGAAAACAAACAAAAAAACACAGATACTGAGCCGTAACAGCATCCAAGGTCAAAATCTCCAATGATAAACGTTTTCCATGTCATTTTCCATGTTGAAAAAAGTTTTAAAAAGTAATATATTACAATCTAACGGCCAAAATTCTTAAACAAAAACACAAAAATAACATTTCACATTGGCTGTGTCTGAAATCGCACACTTCTCTACTATATATTACGTTAATAACAGTATGCGAGCAGAGTAGTATGTACAAATTCATAGCAGGGCTGCATATACTGTATTTACAAGGTATAACTCGGCCAAAAATGTCATTTCTGTCTTCATGTAATGACATATTGGCTGGCGTAAAAGCACGCATGAGCTGACCACGAGCTGTTTACTACCGCGAGGATTCGCAGGTGCCCTCCATGTCTACTTTAGTGAACAGAACTTGCATAGGCTGTGAATAACAGGTAATAAAGTTGTAAATAACATTCAGTTTGTTGCACAGAGGGATCGTTTGGGAGCCACATGAGAAGTATGATTAGCATGTAGGTTTTTTTTTTCTCAGAGTGACGGCAGTCATGACATGAAATGAAATTTAAGTGATGATATCACATTTTAGAGTAATGATTGCGACAAGGATTTAATATGTTTTTTCTTCATAGCGAACACAGAGTGTGGTGCATGAGAGAAAATGTATAACTACTCTAACTTATATAATGTTGAATATAATGCGAGAGGGAATCTGATAATGACAAATGCTTTATTTTAGCAGTAGAAAAAATTATCTAATAATGTTGTCAATGACAAGCACACGTCTCAAACATAATAATTCAGTGACTGTAGCGGATAATGGACGTTTTTCAAATTTCATTACCGAATGGTACCAAAACTCCAGTATCGTGACGACACTAATAGGTCAGGTGGTTCAATGTGTTTTGATTGGTCCATTACTTAAAGTGCATGTCTGGAATGAAACCGAAATTAGCATATATAAATTAATATATATATATTTTAATTGTGAAGCATTTAGCAGTATTTTTACTTTACCTTTGATCGAATAAAACAGCCTTGATACTGAATGACTGTGCAATCAAAACCATTCAAAGACACAAAAATCTTAAGCTTTCAACTTCTCCATCAACACACCTCTGAGGCGGTTTCTCTCCTCCTCACTTTCACTCTACACCCTAAAAACACTCTGGCTATGCGAATTCCTCTGCGGGGCGGTGAAATGGTGTGAACGTTTCTCCTCCTGGAAAAGCTTCCTGTCATCATCTGTCAGCACCGGAGATAAGAGCGATCACATCCGGCTATCACACATCACACAAGACACAAAATGACGGAAGAGGGAAATGGAGAAGGATAAACAAGCCATAGTGTTGAAGTGCTTTACATCTTATGTTTCCATCAGACTGCACCACTTTAGGATGTTTGAGAAGCTTGTTTCTGTAATGTCAGTGTGAAAAGGAGAAATTGGTCACTATTGAAGAATGATGCACCACCAACATGTAACGGGTCTGTCTTGATGTTTTTAAAAATGTATCCTCAGGAATAGGTTTAAGCTATTTATCAAAAATGTAATATCAAAAAAATCACATCTAATGTTTTAATGTAATTGATATTTATTTATGTATTTTGCATCAATTCTTATTCAAATTTGATGTTATTGAAGTTATTATTATGCAATATGATTTTAGCTATATTGACGTTGCCATAAAATAGCCATAAGTTGCTGATATGGCAGTAATCAAACAAAACACGAACAAAAATGAACACACTTCTCTTAAATAAAACAGTTTATTGAAATTAAAAAAGTTTTTTGACCTACATGGTCATCATCAGGTCAAACAAGCAACACTTGAAAAAAAACTTCAACACTTGAATCTAATAGCTATCTGAATTAGCCAGTCAACCAATAAGGTGCGAAGAACAATATATACAGACACTACCTGACAAAAGTCTTGTCATTTATCCCAGTTGTAAGAGCAACAAATAATAACTTGACTTCTAGTTGAACATTTGGATAAATGTCAGAAGGTAGATTTTTCTGATGATCACAATACTGCAGAAGACCTACTGGAACCTGAATGGACCCAAGACTCTCACGGAAATCAGTCAAGTTTGTTGAAGGAAATATCATGGTTTGAGGTTGCATTCAGTATGGGGGCGTGCGAGAGATCTGCTGAGTGGATGGCAACATCAACAGCCTGAGGTTTAAGACATTTGTGCTGCCCATTACATTACAAACCACAGGAGAGGGCAAATTCTTCAACAGGATAGCGCTGCTCCTCATACTTCAGCTTACATATCAAAGTCCCTGAAAGCAAAGAAGGTCAAGGTGCTCCAGGATTGGCCAGCCCAGTCACCAGATATTAACATTATTGAGCATGTCTGGGGTAAGATGAAATAGGAGGCATTGAAGATGAATTTGAAGAATCTTGATGAACTCTGGGAATCCTGCAGGAACGCTTTGCCGTTCCAGATGACTGTAATAATAAGTGATTTGAGTCATTGCAGAGATGTATGGATGCAGTCCTTCAAGCTCATGGGAGTCAGACACAATATTCATTCTGTTTCCACTACAGCATGACTTTATATTCTATACTGGACATTATTTCTTTGAAGTGACAAGACTTTTGTCTGAGCAAAGTTGGTCCTTACCGTCCTAATTAAATGATTGAAAATCAAGGCATGATCATATTTGATTTTGGTAAAATAATCGAAATCTAGAGGTCTTTACCTTTCATATAAGCCACATCCGATGCCAAATGATCAACCAGAAGTCAAGATTTCATTTGTTGTTCCTAAAAATTAAATGGGCGACAAGACTTTTGTCAGGTAGTGTATATTACCATAGAGCAGCCCAGGAAACTAATCACACTCACCTTAAGGTCATACAATTGTGCAATGTGCTTTTGTGCTCTGGATCCAGGCCTTTAAAGAAATGTAAAATGTTCCAGATTTATACTGGGTTTACGATTTTGTTTGGACAAATTATTCTTAAAATATCCTATTTATTTTCAATGTGGTCATTGTGACTTCAAGAAACCTAAACATTGAGTATTTTTTTACACACCTTTAGAACAACCAAATCAAGTCCAGTTACATAAAATAGGAAACATCCATCGGGGTCACCCTGACCCCATGGGATGCTTAAGGGTAAAATAAACATCATATAGTGCTGGGCAATGGTTACAATGTTGGGACTTAAATGGCATGGAGCTAATTTAGTGCACTGTGCATGTAGCGTAATTTATTATTCATTTAATTTGTGTAATTTATTTAACATAAATTCTTTGGGGAATGGGGCAACACGGTGGCTTAGTGGTTAGGACTGTCGCCCCACAGCAAGAAGGTCGCTGGTTCGAGTCCCAGCTGTGCCAGTTGGCATTTCTGTGTGGTTTTCATGTTCTCCCCATGTTTGTGTGGGTTTCTTCCTAGTGCTCCCGTTTCTCCCACAGTCCAAACACATGCGCCATAGGTGAATTGAAACTGAATTGGCTGTAGAATATGTGTGTGAATGTATATGGATGTTTCCCAGTACTGGGTTGCAGCTGGAAGGCCATCCGCTGTGTAAAACATATGCTGGATAAGTCTGTGGTTCATTCCGCTGATGAATGAAGGGACTAAGCTGATGGAATATTACTGAATGAATGTTTGATGAACAATGTAATTACATTTGCGTTTTTTTTTTTTTTTTCAAAGATCTGGCAACACAAATGAGTCAGGATGTGCTGTTTCCCCTGTGAATTGTTTTTTTATTTGAACCTCGCATATTGAAGACAACTCTGATAAACATTTAAACATATTATTGACGACTCGTTCAGTTTTGTACACACTGCATGGAATTTCTGTAAATGCGGTTGCCACTACCTCTATTTTTCAGCTAATCCAAAGGTCTGTTTGTGTACAACAAAAACAGACGTCTGAATTTAAATGCAGTGTGCACATGGTCAAAATAACTTGTCCTTCCTCTTCAATGACATCTGATTGGTGTTTTTCTGACATGAGGGCGGAGTCAACCTTTCACTCACATGAGATCCACCAATAAAAAAAAAACACACCATCCAGTCAATTGTGCATGAACAAAATCAATCGCAATTTCTTTTCATTCCACCATTTGGACTACTCTTGGATAAACTATTGCATTTTCACAGCCACTTCACCCTCTCGTCATCATGAGTCTGAGTATTTACACAAGTACACACTGGATTATGCTAATAAATGAGTAATTATTCTGTGGAACTGCATAATTGAGATTGCGTAATGTTATTATTATCATTATTGCTGTAGTGATTAAAGACCTCATAAAACGGTTTGACAAATGCAATTCTCTTTTCTGTGTTAATGTTTGGATGTTAAGCGTTTCAAAAACAAGTCATTTGTTTTAAGCAGTCGGCAGGCTTTTGTTTACATCGCAGTCATAAAGCATGATTTACTGCTTGCTATTAGTCGGTGGCAGGTGGTGTTGGGGGAGGGATTTTCTCATTTTAGACTGCATTTGTAATTTTTTTTATACTCTGTTTGTTATTCACAAACAGTTTTCCCAGCAGAGTGCGCAATTTAAATGCGCATACATGCTGAGATGGATTTTGTCCATGTTTAAGGCTTTATACTCCTATCAAGATGTATTTAAACTCAAAAGTGCATTAATATTAAAATAAAATGTCTGATTATGGTTATATTATGTTGTTTTAAAAGGTTTGGCTGGTTATTTATATATATATATATATATATATAGCAAGGATGCATTCTTTTTTTTAAGATATCTAAAGATATATTAAGAAATTATAAGATGCATTAAGTGGGGCGACGCAGTGGCACAGTAATTAGTGCTGTCGCCTCACAGCAAGAAGGTCGCTGGGTCGCTGGTTCGATCCTTGAATCAGTTGGCGTTTCTGTGTGGAGTTATATATAACTCCATGTTTATAACAGTTTATAACAGTTTGCATGTTCTCCCTGATTCACGCTTTGATATGCCCCATTGTTCTTCTGGTAGTAGACATAAAGGGATAGACATAGTTAGCAACAATACTCAGGTAGGCTGTGGCGTTGACCCGAGGCTCAATTGGTACTAATGGACCCAAAGTGTGCCAAGAAAAAACCTCCGTCTGTGCAAACTGTATCGTCAGTTTCCTGTTCTTAGCACTGTAGCTCATCCACCTTAAGGTTGGATGTGTTGTGTGTTCAGAGATGCTCTTCTGCAGACCTCGGTTGTAACGAGCAGTTATTTGAGTTACTGTTGCCTTTCTATCAGCTGAACCAGTCTGGCCATTCTCCTCCGACCTCTGGCATCAACAGAGCATTTGCATCCACAGAACTGCCGCTCACTGGATATTTTCTCTTGTTTAGACCATTCTCTGTAAACACTAGAGATGGTTGTGCATGAAAATCCCAGTAGATCAGCAGTTTCTGAAATACTCAGACCAGCCCGTCTGGCACCAACAACCATGCCACGTTCAAAGTCACTTTTATCAACATTCTTCCCCATTCTGATGCTCGGTTTGAACTCCAGCAGATTGTCTTGGCCATGTCAACATGCCCTAATCCTTTGAGTTGCTGCCATGTGATTGGCTGATTAGAAATTTGCATTAACAAGCAGTTGTATCTAATGAAGTGGCCGGTTAGTGTATATTATAATATACACAGATAATTAATGTCATCAATTTGTAAATGTGCCTATAATTTTTTTTCGATATTCTTAATTAAATAAATATCCTTTATAAACATTACACTTCAGAAACATTTGTGTTATTGACTCCAAATATTTAAATGGTAGGGTTTGTGTATCACAACTGAATGTAAAATGTTAATGTAACATATGAAGATATTGGTTTTAATGTAATAAATGAAAGTAATGCGTACATCATGCTATTTCACACCCTAAAGCACATTTTTTAGGAAATTAATGATATATTTCATTTTATGTTGTGTTTTTCTCAGCCTGAAGTTGGAATGTGATAAACTGGCAAGTGAGAAGTCAGAAATGCAGCGTCATTACATAATGGTGAGTAAAACCTGCTCCTTGGATGTTTTTAGAGCTACAGATTAGGCCATTATTTAGCAGACTATTTCTTTCTGTGGTATTTTGGTTACTCGTGCATTTTAATTGTTGTCTTTTGTTCTCGTATAAATAAGCAGTTCTTGTTGTTTTACATTTGTGATGTTTTTTTTTAACTGACATTGATGCATCATCTGAAATCAGAATAGTAGGCTTTCTATTGATGTAGTGGTTGTGAGTTGGATAATATTTGACCCAGAAACAACTTTTTGGAAATCTGAGATTTTAACCCCTTAACCGTCTATACCACTTTTTGAAGATAGACATGACAGAAACACATGTTCAACTCATATGATTGCCTTTATGCTCATGAAAACAATAAAAAAAATAAATGTTTATCTGATCATCTTAAAATATTTTTACAAAGGCTGTTTTGCCTATAATTGGCACAAGTCAAAGCTAAATATTTGCATAAATTATATTTCAAATTAAAGTTGATGTATCAAAAAATAAGCTTTCCGTAAGATTTGAAGTACTAAACATGACCACCAGAGTGGTCCACCATCCAATGGTGACAATATAAGGGC
Source organism: Danio rerio (assembly GCF_049306965.1). Classification (NCBI taxonomy): domain Eukaryota; kingdom Metazoa; phylum Chordata; class Actinopteri; order Cypriniformes; family Danionidae; genus Danio; species Danio rerio. Next base: position 55,825,039 of record NC_133177.1, on the reverse strand, counting down.
GCCTGGTATGTTTTGAGGAATATGAATCATACTTTTTAATCATTTTGGCAATATTTGTAATGTAGACATCAAATTTTAAAGTAATATTGGAAGTTTAGTGGTGGTTTGATTTGAATTTAGCCTCTAGAAAAGTTAACATTAACATGGATTGCTGTAGCAAAGTAGTACTTTAAAACTCTGAGTTTGTTGCTCAGTAATAATTATTGAAAATCCCTCATGGAAACTAGACATTTTAAGCTTTCAAATGATATATAGTTTGTCATGATTGCGTTTAGACTCCAATATTATGGTTTAAATATGTAACACAGACTTGACAGAATCACATATTCTACAACTAAAATGATGCTAATTAAAATAATAAAACAATAAATGTATATTCGATTATCTTAAAATATGTATTTTACAAAGTCTGTTTTTGCCTAAAATTTACGCAATTCAAGCTAAATATATCCACACATTACATTCCAATTTTGAAGTTGATATCTCAAAAAATAAGCTTTTAGTTTTATTTTTCAAATTATCTTATTTTGTGTTCAACAACCATAGATTGTTATGAACTAATTTTTGACTCAATTCATTGTTTTTTAAAGTAATAGTTCACCCATTTTTATTTACTGATCCCAAAGTAATTCTCAACAAATTTGAGTTTGTTTCTTCAGTTGAACACAAAAGAAAATATTTTGGAGAATACTAAAAACCTTAGATATTAAAAAATAAATAAAATGTTGAAAATCCGTAACAATCGACTTTCATAGTGTGTGTTTTGCCTACAATGTAATCAATTGTTACAGGTTTACAGCATTTTTCAAAATATCTTCTTTTGTGTTCAACGATTATACATTGTATATATATTCTGACTAAATTCATTGTCTCCTAAAGGGATAGTTCACCCCAAAAAATATTTACTCACTATTTAATCGTCCCAAAATGGTTCCAAACCTTTATGAGTTCCTTCTGTTTAATGCAAAAACCATTGACTTCTATAGTGTTTGTTTTTCCTACTATGGAATCAATGGTTACAGGTTTTTAATTTCAATTTTTTCAAAATATCTTCTTTTGTGTTTAACGACCATATATTGTTTTAAATTAATTTCTGACCAAATTCATTGTTTCTAAAAGTGACGGTTCTCTAAAAAATATAGTTTACTCACTATTTAGTCGTCCCCAATTTGTTCCAAACCTTTGAGTTTCTTATGTTGAATGTAAAAGAGGAAATTTAAAGAAAGCTAAAACCCTAAATATTTTTTAAAAATGTTAAAAAACCTGTAACCATTGACTTCCATAGTGTTTGTTTTCCCTACTATGGAATCAATGGTTACAGGTTTACAGCATTTTTCGAATTATCTTCATTTGTGTTCAACGATCATATATTGTAATGAGTTAATTTCTGACTAAATTCATTGTCTCCTAAAGGGATAGTTCACCCAAAAATGTTATTTACTCACTATTTAATCATCCCAAAATGGTTCCAAACATTTGAGTTCCTTCTATTGAATGCAAAGGAAGATATTTTGAAGAAAGCTGAAAATTTAGAAAACCTGTGACTATAGACTTCCATAGTGTTTGTTTTTCCTACCATGGAATTAATGGTTACAGGTTTCCAACATTTTTTAAAGTATCTTGTTTTGTGTTCAACGGCCGGCCATATATTGTTTTAAATTAATTTCAGACTCAATTCATTGTTATTAAAAGGGATGGTTCACTTAAAAACATAAATTGCTCACTATTTACTCGTCCGCAAATGGTTCCAAACTTTTGAGTTTCTTCTGTTGAAAGCAAAAGATGTTTTCCAGTTTATATAGTTTGCCATGGTTGCATTAGGATTTAATTACAATAAATGTGATGTAACTTTAAGCATCCCAGTGGCAGAATTTTTTTTTTTAAAAATCCAAATATTGGGTAAAACACCTTTAAAGTTGTCCACATTAAGTGCGCAGCATTAAAACAAAAACATATATATTAACAGTATGACATTTACAAAATATCCTCATGGAACACAATTTTACTTAATTAGGCAGAAAAGATAATAAAATTGACTTGTTCAGTGTATATCTGGCTATTGCCAGCTTTACCCAACATAAGACCGAGTCACATTAATAATTGTTCTTCATTTTGCAATGTTTTTTTATTTATTTGGTCTGTGTGTAACCCCGTGGGCGTCTGCAGTAATTCGCACACAAGCCTCTCATTGATCAGTTGTATCATGGCTCGTAAATGTGCACAAGCATATTGACGTCTTGCTGTCGGATCGATGCGAATGTGTGTGTGAAACAGATGTGTCCGAGTGGCAATGCAGAGATCAGAGCCATATCTGATGCTGGAGCCCACAGCAAAGCTCCTGGCGCTGATCTTAAATCAGTCTGAGCTTTCAGGAGAGCTAATAGATAAAAGCTAAATTGATGTCTTTTCCTCCGCCTCTCTCGCTTGAAGAGATCTATGTGGGTGATTCTCTTTTTCTTCCGTTATTTTAGAGCATTCAAATATATTGCTGAAACCTTGGTCATCAGTTGGCATTCATAATATGCAAAGCAGCAGCAGCAACTTTATGAAGCAAATTGAATTATTTAATAATTTTCTGTTTCTCACACAAACTGTGTTTTGCTTTGGTAAGACCTCAATGTATTTTAAGAGCCACAGATATTAATTAAACAAAAATAGTTTACATTATTTACTCACTCTTTACTTGTTTCAAACCTTTATGAGTTTCTTTCTTCTTCTGAACACAAAAAGGAGAAGTTTTGAAAAATGTTGGAAACCTGTAACCATTGACCTACATAGTCAGAAAAACAAACATTATGTAGGTCAAAGATAAGTTAAGCTTTTCATCATTTTTCAAAATATCTTCTTTTGTGTTCAACAACCGTATATTGGTATTTTTTTATTTTAATAAGTGTATTGTTTTTTAAAGGGATAGTTCACCCAAAAATATCTACTCACTATATACTACTCCCTATTTACTCATCCCCAAGTGGTTCCAAACCTTTGAGTTTCTTCTGCTGTATGCAAAAGAAATTGTTTTGAAAAATATTGGAGACCTGTAACCATTGACTTCTGTAGTATGCTTTACCTGCTATGGAAGTCAAAAGTTAAAGCTTTTCAACATCTTTCAAAATATCTTCTTTTGTGTTCAACAACAATTTATTGTTATGAATTAATTTCTGACTCAATTCATTGTTTCTTAAAGGGATAGTTCACCCAAAAGTTAACATTTACTCACTATTTACTCCTTCTAAAGTGATTCCAAACATATGTGGGTTTAATTCTTCTGTTAAACACAAAAGAAGATATTTTGGAGAAAGCTGAAACCATAGATATTTAGAAAAAAGTTGGAAACCTGTAACCATTGACTTCCACAGTAGGAAAAGCAAACACATATTTTATATATACATATATTGGTAAAATGGTTACAGGTTTTCAACATTTTTCAAAATATCTTCTTTTGTGTTCAACGATTATATAGTGTTATGAATTCATTTCTGACTCAATTCATTGTTTATTTGAGGGATAGTTCACCCAAAAAGTTTAATTTACTCACTGTTTACTGATCCCAAAGTGATTTTAAACATATGCAAGTTTATTTCTTCTGTTAAACCCAAAAAATATTTTGAAGAAAGCTGAAAACCTTAGGTATTAAAAACAAAAATGTTGAAAACCTCTAACCATTGACTTCCATAGTTGGAAAAACAAACATTATAGAAGTGAATGGTTACAGGTTTTCAACATTTTTCAAAATATCTTCTTTTGTGTTAAACAATCATATATTGTTATTATTTAATTTCTGGCTCAATGTATTGTTTTTTTAAGGGATGGTTCATCCAAAAATATCTACTCCCTATATACTACTCACTGAAAGCATTTACTTATTATTTGCTCATCCCCAAGTGGTTCCAAACCTTTGAGTTTCTTCTGTTGAACGCAAAAGTAGTTGTTTTGTAAAATATTGGAAACCTGTAACTAGGGTTGGGCATCTAAGCTATAATGCCGATCCGATACGCATCTCGATACAAAGAATACGATCCGATATATTAGCGATACATTTGTGACATATTGCGATGCAACACGATACGATTCACACCCATATCACGATACGATGCGATATTTCAGCACTAACTAATTAGATCAAGTTTATGAGATGATGTGAAAGAGGATGCTGTGCCATTGAATGAGTTTGATTATTTATTAACCAAGCAAAACCAAGACTTTTTTTTACAAACTGGCTTTTCTCTCAGAGCCAGAGTGTCAGTTTACAGTAGAGGGCCATTTTAGAACATATAGCACATATTATTTATATATATACATATTATTTATTTATATATATATTATATATTAAATATATATATATATATTTGCACTCTTTCAACATAAATAAATTTAGCATTGCACAACAAGAATTGTGATTTAACTTTTCAACTATGAAAACAAGTTTTACAAAGATATATTTTGCCACTGATTATTCAAAACTTAAGGTTGTGAACTAGCAGTGTTATGCTGCTTTGAAACATCACTGTCACTGTAAACAACAGGCTAATAAAAATATAACAAACCAGCAATCTTCTTGCTGTGAGGTGGTCAAACTACCCACTGTGCCACCGTGACACCCAATTATTTTTATCATTATTAATATTATTATTATTATAATTAAATAAAAATTAACAGGAGGAGGTGTTTAAAACCTTCGTTCTCCGTGACACTAGGCTGAATATATTTGCAGATGAACAATGCAATAGCATTCGTTATTGGCGTAGAGCGAGCAGAACTGTTGCGCATGGAAAAAAAAACTTGCAATGCTTTTCTCACCACTTTTGGAGCTGGTTGAAGCAGTGCGAAAGCCGGGGATGCAGGAACACTGGAAGATGCTTTCACAACAACACCGTGGCGCCGCTTTAAGTGAGATATCAGATTAGTCGTACTGCCCGCGTATTTTACAGATGCGCGGCACATTTTGCAAATTGCATCTGTCCTGTCATGTCGTCCATCCCTAAATCCATATTGTTGCCATACTTTAGATTTAAAACTCAGTGGGGAATAAAATGTGTTTTGCTTCTCGCGCTTTCTGAGGGCGCTCCACTAGCTTCATCCGCACACCTGATACACTGAGTTGTAGTGTGTGCACATCCGCAAATCCGTTGCTAAGGCTTACTTTATGTAGGTCGATTAAATTATGCGCCAAAAACAGATTGACAACACTTGTTAATAAATAAAAAATACATTCTATATTAAAAATATAAGCTGTATCTCGGAAAAATCGATGCATCTCGCAAAAACCGATGCATCTCGATTTGCTTCCAAAATTTCATTCATCCTCTGCTGCTCAACCGATGCACTTGCATCGTGCACGCGCATGACCGCGTATCGATACATATCGGTTAATCTTCCCATCCCTACCTGTAACCATTGATTTCGGTAGTATGTTCTAGCTGCTATGGAAGTCTATGGTTAGAGGTTTTCTAACATTTTTCAAATGATCTCCTTTTGTGTTCAACAACCATATATTGTTAGGAATTAATTTCTGAGTCAATTTAGTGTTTCTCAAAGTGATAGTTCACCCAAAAATTAACATTTAATTTCTATTTACTGATCCCAAAGTGATTCCAAACATTAGTTTATTTCTTCTGTTAAACCCAAAAGATATTTTGAAGAAAGCTGAAAACCTTAGATATTAAAAAACAAAAAATGTTGAAAACCTGTAACCATGGGTTTCCATAGCAGGAAAAACAAGAGCACTGTAGAAGTGAATAGTTACAGGTTTTCAACATTCTTCAAAATATCTTTGTTTGTGTTTATCAAAAGAAAGAAACTCTTAAGGGTTTGGAACAAGTCAAGACTAAGTAAATATTTTCATTTTAATAACTCCACCTCCCTAAATTGATTGATGCAGAGCCACTGGCTGTTTCTCAATTCCAAGAACGCAGAGAACGGACTTGTGTTCTTGTGGAGACCGGTCTTGCCAGGTGTCCTCGGAAGAACGAACTCAGGAGACCGCGAGGGCAGAGAACGCGTCCTTTGAGAAATGGGATGCTGCGTTCTTCCTGATGGTCACATGACCTTCACGTGTTTAAAATGGAAATTATTTAAACATTACAGCCTTCATACAACGATTTATTGTTTTTTCCCCTCTTCAAAATATATACTTTGCATAAAAACATTATAAATATGCTCTGCACAATATAAATAAAACAGATTTTAATACAATTTTCAGCAAACAACCCTTAATGTGTTTATTCCTATATTAAGATGTCCATGTTAATGTTTATTTTCACGGTGTCATTTAGGGAAACTCCTGAGGTAAAAAAGTGATATCTCTGAAATTTAATAATAAATCTAAATAAAATGCTGCGCTTCCCATCTCCAGTCGCAATGACTTCTGGGACTTCCAGTGCGAGTTCGGTGCTCAAGTCTGCATCAGTGCATCCTCGATATCAAGATCACATCCGGGAAGTTTCACGCGTCCTTCGTGCTTGCGGTCTTGAGTATTGGAACTGAACTTAGGCAGCTGATGATGACGCTGCACGAGAACATGAGGACGCAAGACCGCTGAAGAACGCATATTGAGAAACAGACACTGACTTTTCAGTCTTTAAGGCAGGCATGTTATAAGTAATTAATTAACTTGTCCAAAAATAAAAAGTAATCGCATACATAAAATACAGTAACTAGTTAATTTGCAACTAATTAAATTTTCCTTTTATCAAATAAGTTTTATTAAAGACACAGATTCAAGAAGAAAATAATTCTGTTTACATATTGTGTCCACATATACACAGGCACAGCAAATAAGAAAAATTAAAAGGAAAAAAAATAAAATAAATAAAAATAAAAAACACCCACCAACATAACAAGCAAACTTGTTACAAAAACCTGTTTAAACAACAGAGTATGATGACAAAGCATGTTAAAACATTACAGAAATGATGCATTATTATGAGGGTTTTTTTTTAAGGTAACAGATAAAAGGATTCCAAGTTTTGTCAAATTGTTCAAGTTTTCTTTTCAAATAGTATCTAATTCACTCCAGATGTAACATAGAGGCAATTTCTCCAAGCCACATTTTACATGTAGAGGATTCCTTTTTTTTCCAAACAGCAGGAGTAGCTTCTTAGCAGTAGTTAAGCAGTATAAGAGCATTTTATGTTGTGTATTTGACAACAAATGCGTTTGTTCAGAGAAACACAGAATTACAAGCATTGGATCTGGTTGTAATTGCAACTTCAACACCTGGGAAAGCACTTCAAAAATTCCATTTCAATAATTCTGTATCTTCAAACATAAAATAAAACTGAGATAGATCCACATCTGATGAATTACATTTGTCTCAAAGAGGTGAAATATTTTGGAAGATTCTATGTAGGTTTTCTTTGAATAATATAACCTATGAATTATTTTAAACTGAATAAGACTATGTGCATGTTTATGGTTATACTCATATTGTAATGTGTGACATCCCCATGTGTATAATGAAGATCAGTTGAGATTATTCTGGAAGGAATTATAATTTGACATGCGTTCTTACCCTGAATGTAAATAATGCTTTAATTTTTATTTATTTTTAATTATTATATTTTAATTAATTTATTTATTTATTTATTATTATTATTATTATTATTTATTCTCTCTTTATACTGTTTTTCATTTTATAATTTACAAAATTTGAGTACTACTGTGTAGTAAGTACACCTGACAATAATGTACGTAATCTTTATACCACTTAAGGTCACATATTGAGATACCAATGTACCTTGAAATGCTGTATGGTTGTACTCAATTGAATGTTCACAATAAACAAAATAAAAATTAATAAATAAATAAACTGAATAAGACAATGTTTAGAATTAATAGATGGTTTATTAAAATCCTCCAAACCCCATTGCCACATTTCCTCTGAAATTTCCACTCCCAATTCTTTCTCCCACTCTTCCTTAAAACATTTTGTGGAGGGGGAAGTAGCAGATTGTAGTTGTTCATAAATTATTGGTAATGCTTTTTTACTGCCTTCTCACCAATCTAGGCATTTGTCAATGATTGAAGGGGATGTACTATCAATGAAGACGTATGGGCATGTGTGTAGTTTCTAATCTGTAAAAATCTGAAAAAAAAATAATTCTGTGGGAATTGAAATTTCTGATGTAATTGGTTAAATGATGCTAGATTCCATCAGCGAAAAGATCTCCTACAGTATGTGCACCCATTGGCTTCCATTGTGTAAAAGTCTCATCTAATGTAGATAAATGATGGATTCTTAGCAATGGGAGGTAGAAGAGAAAGTGACTTTATCTTAAAAAGGTGTTTATCTGTTTCCAGATGCGATGCATATTCCGAATTAAGATATTGCTGTTAAAATAAGCAACTAATTACATTGTGTTAATATAACTGCACATATAAATATCTGCTGATGATCGTCTTTCATGTTTTCTCTTACTGTAGTATTATGAGATGTCGTATGGACTCAACATCGAAATGCACAAACAGGTAAATATCGTCTAAATATTTTCTGCATCTCATATTTTGCATAAAAGTGAATGCATTATTCTTATTATACCTGTGATACTCTTAAATAAATAACAGTATGGCGGTTAGAGTGATAGTTGTGCAAAGTCTGCAGTGTTTCCTTTACAGCGAAGGCCTGCTTATGGTTTGTGCATATGCAGCGTCCCAGATTCAGACGCTCTCAGCATACATTATCATGACTGACTGTTGCTGGTGTGTTTTCGCACAGCATCAGCAGTCTGTAAGCGCATCCCCCAGACAACTTATTAATGGCTGTAAACCCATGAGGATGTGCTTGTGTTCTGTCCGCAGGCGGAGATTGTGAAGAGATTGAACGGGATCTGTGCTCAGGTGTTGCCGTACCTGTCTCAAGAGGTCAGAGGCGCTGATTTATTTATGACACACACTCTGTAATGATTCAGCCTCATTACTGACTTAAATGGGCTGCTGGTTTGTGTCGTGGGTTGCTTTAATGCACTGAAGGGGTTTTGTTTGCTTTGCGTTTTACCTTAGGAGATTATATATATATATATATATATATATATGTGTGTGTGTGTGTGTGTGTTTGTGTCTGCAGCACCAGCAGCAGGTTCTGGGGGCGATTGAACGAGCCAAACAGGTCACCCCTCCTGAGATGAACTCCATTATCCGGGTAGGAACTGCACAGTATGTAACCATGAGGGTTATTGTGTAGGAGTGAGAGATTATTATAGAATTTTTAGCTATTATTTTATACATTTATTTGTTAGTTGACATATTTATGCAGTGTTTAACCTTTTTGGTTTTAATAACTTTTTACTTTGTTTTTATGTGTATGTCTGTATATAAATTAGACTTGGGCGTTAACCAAAATTTGATACCGTCAAACCTTCTCCCTATTTTTTTTACCTCGGTATGTGGTATTAATGTAATGAAAAGGGTTTATGCTGTGTTCACGCCTGACGTGGAACGCACGGATAAATCATGATATTCGCGCATAAACATTCAAGTTTACTTGCTTCTCGCGTCAACCCTGATGCATTCGTGAGTCAAATCTGCTTCATTCGCGCGTCAAATTCACTTCAGAACAGACGCAGATTCGCGTGATGGGCAGGGCCTCTGTCTGCCCAGTGACTCTAGCTTCGTTGCTAAATGGCTAACATGGATTTTATGAAGAAAATAACAGTGTTTATGTGCTTTATGAAGGCTGAAAAACAGCGTCGATACGTTTAGGGCCGTGTCTGAGTCCACTAGATACTTACAGAGGTACATCCAGCTCTGTGAGCTCAAAAACTCAGCTTAGTTTGATGACTTGTTGTCGTATTCGGCTGGAGGATTTCCCTCGGGACACCAACAACAGGTGCTACGTCACAGTCACGCCTTCACAAGAGCAAGCTCCTGATTGGTTAACGCGGCGCGAATGTCTGCTCAAATTCAGATTTTTTAACTCGAGCGATTTGCGCAAAATGCATATTAAGCCCGTATGGACTCAACATCGAAATGCACAAACAGGTAAATATCGTTTAATTTTTGTACGTTTCGCGCCGCACAATTCGCATCATTCGCGCCACACCATTTGCGTGTATCGCACCACAGGATGTCTATTCGCACGTTTGCATTGATTTACCACGTAAATCACTCGCGCTTGACGCTCCTTCCACATCTAGTGTGAACACAGCGTTAGAGAGTGTCACCAAACTGTTGTCTTGTGCCTAAACCATGCAGAAACTGAATAGCGTATATGCAACCTTAGGTTTAAGATATTTCTGTTTATTGCGGTCGCCTCTTTGTTGCACTATTTGCAAATTGCCTTGCCGTATTGAGTGCCTCTTCCTTCTCGTTTCGATCGAAACCTGAAATACTGCCAAACTGTGATTATAACCACGCATTCGCATTTTTAGGCATTAAATGAATTAGATTTAATATTTAATCCTTGTCTCCTATTTAAGTCCATTGTTTTTTATGATGGTATAATAGTATGAATACTTATTGAAGCTTATGTCGTTGCTGTTTTTAGATCCCGTGGTATACCTTATTTCTGTACTACCGCCCAAGCCTAATATAAATGTATTTTATTGCTCCTTGCATTCGGAATTAAAGTACAAGTAAAATATTCAATTAAAGATTTTTCTTTGGATTTATTTAATTATATTCTTATTTATTTATTCAGAAATTGATTTATTTATGATTTATTTAATTAGTATTGTGCATTTTATGTGTATATATACAGTGCTCAGCATAATTGAGTACAACCCATTTGAAAATGAATATTTTTATCTATTTCTCAGTGAATAGAGGCAGTGTATTTTGGTGTATTTAAACAAAACAGATTTATTAAACTGTGATTTTCTTCAAATAATATTTTAGTCGCCAAACATTTAGAAATTGAGGGATAATACAATTAAATTCAAGCAAAATATTGCAAAAAAAATACTCTACAAAATGTAAAAAAAATCACATTTTTTTGCTTCTTTTGATTTTTCTTTTTTTTTTGTATTTAATATTTTTCTATAGCATATACATTTGAGCTACTAATTTTTCAACCTTTATTGTTGGTTATTTTGTTAGATGAGCTCCAGATTTGGCTTCAGTACTGACTAATCTAATGCATATGCACAAATATAATGTTGTATTGCTTCCTATTAAAAATATGAATTTAAAAGAGAGTGAGGGGTGTACTTATATATGCTGAGCACTGTACATACATACTACCTGACAAAAGTCTTTTCGCCTATCCAAGTTTTAGGAACAACAAATAATAACTTGACTTCTAGTTGATCATTTGGTAAGTGGCTTATATGGAAGGCGAAGGCCTCTAGATTATGCTTAGTTTACCAAAATAAAATATGATCATGCCTTAATTTTCATTTATTTAATTAGGAAAGTAAGGTCTGACTTAGCTTAGATAAAAGTCTTGTCACTTAAAAGAAATAATGTAGAGTATAGAATATATAGTCATGCTGCAGTGGAGAATTAATTAATATTGTGTCTGACTCCCATGAGTTTAGAGGACTGCATCCATACATCTTTGCAATGACTCAAATCACTTATTAATAAAGTCATCTGGAATGGCAAAGAAAGCGTTCTTGCAGGATCCCCAGAGTACATCTAGATTCTTTGGAGTCATCTTCAATGCCTCCTCCTTCATCTTACCCTAGACATGCTCAATAATGTTTATGTCTGATGACTGGGCTGGCCAATCCTGGAGCACCTTGACCTTCTTTGCTTACAGGAACTTTGTGGAGGCTGAAGTATGAGAAGGAGCGCTATCCTGCTGAAGAATTTGCTCTCTCATGTGGTTCATAATGTAATGGGCAGCACAAATGTCTTGATACATCAGGCTGTTGATGTTGCCATCCACTCTGCAGATCTTTCGCACACCCCCATACTGAATGTAACCCCAAACCATGATTTTTCCTTCACCAAACTTGACTGATTTCTGTGAGAATCTTGGGTCCATGCGGGTTGCTTTAGGTCTTCTGCAGTGTTTGTGATGATTGGGATGCAGCTCAACTTCAGGATTCATCAGACAAAATTTACCTTCTGCCACTTTTCCAAATGATCAAGTAGAAGTCAAGTTATTATTTGTTACAAATAGTGTGTTAATAGGCAGTTAACAACAGTAAATGTGCAGTAAAATCTAATATTGTCTTGGTATACTTCAATAGTGTGTACATCATCAAGTCATTGCGACCTCTCTTTAACCTGGACGGCTGTGTGTTTGTGTGTGGTTTAATGTAATCGCAGCAGCAGCTTCAGGTTCACCAGCTCTCTCAGCTCCAGGGTTTGGCTTTACCCATGACCCCTCTGCCCCTTGGCTTGACCCCGCCGACCCTGCCCGCCGTCACCTCCAGCTCGGGCCTGCTGTCGCTGTCCAGCATCCTGGCCTCCCACGCACACCTCGCCAAAGAGGACAAGAGCTCCCGCGACGCTGCCGACGGCCATCGTGACGAGGACGCAGACAAATCCGACTAGCCTTCACGCAGACGGTTCGAGTCTGATTCTTGAGTTCTGTGAAGAGGGACGGAGCGCAGACAGAGAGAGAGCTTTTCCTCTTCATGTCTGTCTCATTGAGTTGGGTCTGATTCAGTCTGTCTTTCTGCTACTACAGCCAATCTTTCCTGCGTAACACTGTTTGATTCTTTTGCTTTTCATTAGTGGGCCTGCTAAAATTTCTGTTACTATTGCTTATACTCCGGGGGTTAGTGATCAAAACAGCTCTCAAACCCAGAGTATTGAACTTCAGCATGTAACATACCTCAAAATCATGTGTGTATTATTACTTTAAGTAAATTAGACAGATTTTTTTTTACAAACAATAAAACTGATGATAATTGATTAGACTGAGGGATCATAGTGTCATGCAGATTTCAATAGTACACTTTGAGTTATCCAGAATGCCCAGACATTGCTTTAGCAACCTAGCAACACATTTGCAATTGCATAAATGCTATGGCAATCAGTCCAGAAAGTCATAGCATTTGCATAGCACTGCACTCACCTTGAGCAACACCCCCTTGTTTTTGACAGACAATAAAACTGATGATAATTGATGAGACTGAGGTTTACACTAATACGTTTTCGTTCTAAATTGCATACGTTTTGCTACGGTGACTGCTTCTGTCTAGTAAAGTCTAGATCAGATACGAGGCCGGCTGGAAGTGCGATATGCACATTAATTTTAGCAGCATTTTTTATAACACTGTATAACAATTATTAATATTTTTACAGTGCTGTGATGGTTGGGTTTAGGGGTGGGGGTAGGCATTAAAAAATACAATTTATTGGGTAATTTAATAGATAACATAAATGATACTCGGTACAAACTACTGTTTTTACATTACTGTGACTTTTGGGGGCAATTTATTTTATTTTATTTTTTTTTTATAAAATACAATAAATGGGAAATTTAATAAATGATATAAGTAATTCTCGTTAACTTCCAGCCGCAACCATATCCGATCTAGCAACAACCCTTCCGTCCACACTACGCCAGAGTTTTCAAGCACCAAAAAACCGAGCATTTTGGAAACGCTGAAGAGGTCATTTTTATTTTAAAACACTCAGAGAAGAGCTCAGAGACAGAATCAGGTTAAGGCACAGATCTGGCCAAGGTTACAAAAACATTTCTGTTGCACTTCAGCTTCCTAAAAGCACAGTGGCCTCCATAATCCTTAAATGGAAGATGTTTGGGATGACCAGAACCCTTCCAAGAGCTGGCCGTCCGGCCAAACTGAGCTATCAGGGGAAAAAAGCCTTACTGTGCATTCACATGTGGCTTCAGTGTCAATGCTTGACCGAGGGCGTGTCTTAAGTTGGGGCTGACGCGATCATGACGCATCATGGCAGTGTCAACCAATGAAATTAGTCCGTAATCGGCTACTTTCTAAGCTGGTGTATTTACATAAAGCAATTTGATTGGCTAACGATGTTTATGAAAAGTGCGGGACTGTCAGGCCACCAGGAAATGTCACGGTCTTCCCTATGGCCAGTCCATCCCTGGAGATAAAGAAGAATCTAAGGCCCCGTTTCCACCAATACGTTTTCGTAATAAGTTTGCATAAGTTTTGATACTGTTACTTTCATCCGCACTACCCCGGAGTTTTCAAGCGCTGAAAAAGCCGTTTTCATTTTAAAACGCAGATGCTCAATGTGAAGCTGCGGTCACACTGGACGTTTCACAGTTCGCTGTGCATCATATGATTACGTGAGACCAATCGAGGATCAAAACATGACCAATTTACCAATTGCTCGCTTTTTTAAATGTCTAATCATCGTGTTATCCCGCCCTTTTTTGCAGTGCCGTACGACAGAATTTCGCACGCTCAAATTCTAGTGTGACTACGGTTTTAGTGTGGATAGGGGGGAAACAGAGACATCTGAAAACGGAGGCGGGACTGCAGACATTCTTCTCTCTGATTTAGGCTTTTTCCACAATATTAAGTAGCCTACACAAAGTTCAGTCTTGCATCCTTTCCTTGTAAGTTCAGACCAGTGTTGCCAGATCGGGCTGTTTTGAATTTGAGTGTGTGGGTAAAAAATATGGGTGGTTTCGAAACGTAAATTTTATATGCAATTTATTTAACAAAACACAACTGTGAGGTGAAGGAAAGTTGCATCAAAATCTGACTCCCCAGACAAATCTGACACCTTTTCGTGGCACTTGCATCACCTCCAGTTAAACTCACAGCGGTTTATCATGACACTTTTATCCAGAATCTTTTCCTGCAATTAACAGCGAGAACAAACACAGAAGCATTGTATGATTGACAAGCAGCACCTTATTGTATTCAAAAAAATTTAAAATGCCAAATGTGACGAATTTATACCACATTTCGAAAGTAAAACATACTCTAATAGGTAAGGGCAGTGTGTGGTTGAGAGGGGGGCATTGTTTCGATGTGATCCGGTAATTCTTTGACTACTGGTAATGGTTGCTGTATGGTTTAAAAAATATATAAATTAAATAAATTAAATTAATTTATAATTAAAGTAACTACGTTAATTTCGTATGCTGGATGAGTTGGTGGTTCATTCCGCTGTGGTGAGGTCAGGAGAGGTGGTGGTTTGGTGGTGATTGACAGGGTGCGCACGCGACGTGTCTGAGGAGAGACGCAGTGGGGAGGGGTGAGAAGGGTGCGCGACGATGCCTATTTGAGGACCGGGAGGGAGACGCGAGATTACCGGGAGATCATCACTCGTTTGCGGGCATCCGGAGACTCACGAAACTTCCCGCCATACTCATAATTCTCTCTTCATATAGCCGTATGTCTATTACATATCCATAAAACACTGTGATATAACCGCGCTCGGATCGGATCGCTTTCTCACTGCGATCGAACCGCTCCAGGGATCGTTTCAATCGAGCCGAGACCACCTCATTCAAGCGATCTCGGAGCGATTACTTTGGCGCGGAACAGAGCGAGATTGCCCTGTTCACATTTGCCAATCGAACCGCGCTAACTGGGCAAACGAGATACGTTCCGAAACAAAAGTGCAGGTGTGAAAGCACTCTAAGCCAAAAAGAAAACGAATAAATTAAAATTAAATGGAAAATTATTGAATCATTCATTTTCCTTTCGGCTTAGTCCCTTTATTAAACTGGGGTCGCCACAGC
This sequence comes from Danio rerio, assembly GCF_049306965.1. Taxonomy (NCBI): domain Eukaryota; kingdom Metazoa; phylum Chordata; class Actinopteri; order Cypriniformes; family Danionidae; genus Danio; species Danio rerio. The sequence continues at coordinate 55,809,459 of NC_133177.1, read as the reverse complement.
TGAATGAACCGCCAACTTATCCAGCACATTTTTACGCAGCGGATGCCCTTCCAGCCGCAACCCATCCCTGGGAAGTAAATGAAATATTAATCTAATATTTTTGGGTGGGTTTTTTTGTGCCTTTGGTGGGTTTTGGACAACTTTTGTGCTAGAAAAAGTCAGCCAAATCTGGCAACACTGATTCAGACTTTGCGAGTTTGATATGAAAAACAAACTCCCGAGGACACGTCGGGTAAATCTGCAAAGGAAACAGTGTACTTTATAACCTCATACACATCACCCTGGCTACGTTTAGGAACTGTCTATTTTCATTTTGATATTAACTTAACAGACGCCAAATATGTTGAGGCGTCGTGTGACTACATATTTATAGGATCATCACTGTATGCATTTATAACATAAAGGAGCCTATAACATTACTGCTTCCTTTCATTTTCAGTGACATATACAAACCATACTCTGTCTATTTTGCTAAATATTGGTTTTATTAATCAATAATGGCCATCATAAAAGTATAACGTACAATATGTTTATACAATATATGAAATAAAGGCAAGCAATCAGTAAGTTGTGCAGAATCAGTGTACGCGGTTACATTAATTATTATGTTTACTTAACTTTATGCTCAGCCAAAACACGTTACCTGAGAACAAGTAATAGATTCAAAAGACCAAAGTCATGGAATATGTCGTTAGATATACAACAAGATGAATTAAATATCAAGTTAACAAATACAGTGAGATTAGATCCAGCGGTAAATCCTTGATGAACAGTCTGACGTGCACAGCTCTCATGTGGGTAGATGTGCTCAAAGCACCCGCTGACTGCCTGGAGCTCAGACCTCCACATACACTGCAGTGCATGCCAGAGTGTGTGTGTGTGTGTGATCACTTGATGTGTGTTTTCAGTGGTGTAGTGTAAACGGAGGTCTTTTCAGAAATGCTAGATGAAACGCCAGTGTGGACGTGGGTCATTTTCATTCCAAAATGCTGTCTTAAACTAAATCGTATTAGTGTAAACCGGGCTTGAGGGCACCATAGCATCACACAGATTTTCTAATACACTTTGAGTTACCCAGAATGCCCAGACATTGCTTTAGCAGCCTAGCAATACTTCAGTAATTGCATAAATGCATAGCAATGACCTTGAGCAACACCCTGACAACTACCCAGAACACTTTTTGAGGCACCATTGCAAAACTGAGTAACTGGAAACACCTCCAACCAGCGACGCAATCAATCAGAATGCTCTGTCTTATTGAGGAGAGCTGTTTTATAAGTCGTTTGACGTTCAATAAAACTGGTATAAATGTAATAGACATAATTTGGAGTATCATTTAGTCTTGATGGTATACTTTGTGTTAACCAGAATGCCCTATTAACGCCCTATCAACTGCATCATGTCTTTGGGAACTACCCCAGTCACATTACACAAACCGCCAATCAGAACGTCTTAACAGTGCACAAGCAACCAATCGAAATGGCAAAGTATTAGCAGTACACAAACAACCATTCCACACACTTCATTCTGCATTGTGTCCGACATTGCATCTTCGAGACTGGCCAATTTTATTGTCTGTAATCTTAGATTGCATTGGGTGTTGTTTCATGTGTGCCCAGAAGAGGGCAGCTGGTGATTTGGGTTTGGTTTTCAAGCATCAAAGTGAGTGTAAAACAGCTTAACATCATTTCATACATTAGAATAAGCCTTGTTAGATTTTTAGCAAAAATAATACTTACTGATTTATATTTGACTGTGACACCCTCTAAAACGTCCTTCATATTGGAAGAATCACATCATTTTCAGTCAACAATAATTACTGCTGACATGCTATCGTGTTATTTGATTTAAAGTCGGTGCTTGCTTTTAATGTTTCTATCTATATTAAATCACTTGTAAACCTTATTTAAAGCAGACAACATAATAATCATCTTGTAAGTTTAATACAAATAGCATAAAGCAGTGTTTCTCAACCACGTTCCTGGAGGCCCACCAGCACTGCATGTTTTGGATGTCTCCTTTGTCTGTCACACGCATTACAGCTCAGTCTGTTCTAAGGAGCTGATGGTCTGAATCAGGCGTGTTTGGTGAAGGAGACACGGGAAATGGGCAGAGCTGGTGGTCGTCAAGGAACATGGTTGAGAAACACTGGCATTAACAACTGATTTTCAATTCAAATCATACATGTAAGCCCCATTTGCTGAAGTAAACCCGTGAAATGCTAAGATCTACGCAACAGTCTGTTACGCCATGCTGACTTCAAACAAAACTACCTATGGTTGTATGTAAGCACTGGTGCATTGTGGGTATTTTTGAATCGTGTGCTCGTCCATATTAATTTCTTGTTTGCATGCATAGATATTTACATTAGATGTCGCCTATTGTAGTCTATTGAAAGGAATGCGTCAATAGAGCCGCCATTTTAGTACAGGGTAGAGCTCCTTTGAAATGAATGTGGCACCAAGCTGCAGTGGAGAACTAGCCATTCAGACCCCGAGATATATACACACACATACATATATATATATATATATATATATATATATATATACATGTACATATACATATATCTATGATCTGGAGTTTTCCCGGTGGTCAGTATGCAAGTATTTTTAAATATTACGAAAATTATAATTTTACATCACTTTCCTACATCGATGGATAAGTAAATGCACGGGCATTGCTGACAAAGAGCATGCATTTGTGTGCATGGAAATGTATCATCCTCCCTCCCTGTTAAATTTGATTTTATCCATGTCCAGAAACAAACCCCCTCTCTCGATTTTACTTCTAATTCTATGAGGGAGTGATTAGTTTGTGAATGAATCTCTGTGTTATGAACGATTCGTGTGAACCATTGATAACCCTGCGTCTCAATGTGCATATCAACCATTATGATCTAAATCAGGGCTGCCCAAACGTTTCCCTTTAAAGGGCCTAAAAGCAAACTTGACTGAGGGAGATACCGAACCATATATCTTACATTTGCCATGGTCATTTTGTCGTTTATTCGGTAATGTTTAAAAATAACTAGAAAACGTTGCTGTAAATCATTCATTGTCATTAATGTATTATCATATTTACAACTGTATATTAATATATTAGAGTAAAAGCACACAATCCCCTTTATAACTCAATAGAGTTCAATGCTGAATACAATATTCGAGCTGCTCCTATCTTTACCTTGATTTGCTTGACAGTATTTACATTTTAAAAGTCTGATTCATTTACAATATTAAATTGATATATTTAATTTTAGTTGCCTTTTTTTTGTAGCTCAGCAATAAAATAAAGATAAAAAAGGTTGTGTTAAATTTAGAATGACTATTTCTGTCAAAGGCATTCACCCCAACCACCTCTCCATCATTCTCCTTCTCTTTTTATGTGGGATGACAGGCCAAATCAAAGGTTAGCATGGGCCAGCTTTGTATTTTTCCAGTGCTTATCAGTTCCACACATAGACTTTACTTGAGCGGGCCGCCCAAGTATATTTGATTTATTTTTTTAATGTTATTATCATCCTTTTACACTTTTTTTTTTTTTTTATGTATCCGCCCAATATAAACAAACATCCGTGAGCGAAAATCTTCTCTCCTTTACTCGTTTCATTGTTCTGTGTGTGTGAGAGAACTGTCAACACTCACATGCTCTGCAGACAGAGACCCACACCTTTTTTATTCCGGCCAGAGTTTCTAAATCTACTCAAATGTCTGGGATTTGGTTTTGCCTTCGTTTTCTAAGCTGTGGCTTATTTTATGCGCACAACCGTAAGACATTAAATAATTCTTTAAATGACTCTGAAAACCTTTACTTAATACTGGTCGAGGACGAAATTACATTTAAATTTGCTGCATAATATTTGTACACCGTTAGAAATCGCTAATCAACTCAATTGTCTTATTTAAATACATTTAATTCTTGTAATTATTACAATTTTAAGAGATATTGTCTGTTTTCTTTTCTTTTTTGTCACTTATTTCTCAATTGCTGTATATTTTATTAATTTGATGTTGTTATATATTACATATTTTATACATCTAAAATGCTTTGGCAATACTGTACAAAATGTCATGCCAATAAAGCAACCTGAACTTGAATGAGAGATAGAGAGAAGCCGATTTGACCTGTCAGGGCTCCTGAATAGCATCCAAGAGAAACAGTGGATTTATATCAACAGTCTTTTTTTTTTTACTTTAACGCATTTGAAAAGAAAAGGTTTAAAACAGAGAATAATACAAAAAAATAGTGTTAAAAATCTAATTATATTTTGATTGTTGCATACAGTTAGCTACTTATGCGCTGTGGGTAAAAGGTGTGTTTCAATCCGGCTTTCACCGCAAGTATATTTCAAACCTGTGGGAAGCACATAATTTAGGAGGGACAGTATGCACATTGAGGCGCAGGCACTGTTATGTTATCAGGCACTCTTATAAATTACTTCAAAACCTACCCGCTACTTCACTTAGCTGACAATAAAACACATTTCTGGCACCGCAGCGGCTTGTCATATTTTATTTACGTTGTTTGCTGATTTTATTCAACAAAACTAGCATACACCTAGAATTTAATTCAGGTTAGTGCTACTTTGCCTTGTGGTCAGTACAGAGAGTGACTGTATAATCATCAATAACGTTCGTAGCATACAAAATCGTAAAAGCTTAACGAAAGATAAACGAAAGCTTATCTATGAAATGTTCTACCTTTATGCTTTGTTTTCGCGTTATTACACCCTTACAAATCGCAAAAGTCCAGCATCTTCATATTGGCTTTAGTCTTGACTGGCGCAGTTGAATGACATTTGTCCTGGGAGCACTGTACAAATATGGAGGCTCTATTGACGCATGCTCAGGATCCGTATGCGAAATCTATTGTATATATCTATGGTTTCAGCTCCATAGTTCCTTTGTATTTGTGTTTATAGGTACATCAATTTCTAAATTATATTTTTGTCCATGTTATCTTTAAAAACCAATGGCCAACTAAAGATACATTTATGAATATGTCCATACGCATAATATTTTGTGAGCAATTTTGTATGTATGAAGATACAGTTACGTGTCCCACAAAACACTGAGCACAGATACTGAAAAAAATATCCTGGTTTGTTTTAATTCGACTAGTTTATAGTTGCTAATGGTTGAACGCTCTGCCTTGGTCTCATTTACTTTAAAACTCGATGACGTCATAAATGCGAATCCCCGCCCCTCTCCTGACATTAGCCCCGCCCTCCTCTGACAGACTCATCTAATATTTGCGACTTTTTTGGAGCTTTGTAGTAGTTTTTTAAGATTTGTGCGTGTGTTGTATGTGACATGATGTTCTCGATGGAAATGTATGTCGTTTGTGTTGATAAACTGCTATTATAACTTCATTTAAAGACAACTTGGAGAAAAAATAAAAAAAAATAAAAACATTTACTATACATGAATGAGAGATTGAGCAGTAAGGAAGTATTTATGGTGCCTTACAAATAAAAGATTCATTGGACCTTTATATTGCTGTTTCCGTTTGTTTCATTTCAATTCTCATTAATTTTATACAATGTTTACTGTACAAATAATGTAATTTCATAAGAGGTTCAACCTTTTATTGTGCTAGGATGCAATAAACGGGTCAAATTTAACAATAGAGATGAAAAATAATACAAATTAAATCAAAGACTCCTGAAAAAACCAACCCAGGCTCATTCTGATTACATACCCCTATATACATTTCTGGAGAGCACAAAATACATCCCAGGAGCTACGTTTTTTTGCCGTTTTGTTTTTGTTAATCCACCACAGGCCGCAGTGTACGCTTTTTCAAATCTCAAATATCTCTAGAGAGCCATTTGTGCCTGCTGTTCTTGCATAAATCCACCAGAGGCCACTGTCGCCTGACCAACCGATGGATTCATCTCACCCTCCCCCTTTCCTAAACCCAACCGATAGTGTTTAAAAACGCACAGATTGACCAGTGCACACCCCTTTTCCTAAACCCAACCAACAATTTTAAAAAAGCACCGATTGACCAGATCACCCCATTCCCTAAACCCAACCACTAGTGTTTTCAAAAGCACCGATTGACCCGATCACCCCATTCCCTAAACCCAACCACTAGTGTTTTCAAAAGCACCGATTGACCCGATCTCCCCCTTCCCTAAACCCAACGGATAGTGTTTTCAAAAGACCTGATTTACCTGATCACCCCCTTCTCTAAACCTAACCGAGTGTTTTGAAAAGCACAGATTGACCCGATCACCCCATTCCCTAAACCCAACCGATAGTGTTTTCTAAAGCACCAATTGACTCGATCACCTCCTTTCTTAAACCCAACCGATAGTGTTTTCAAAAGTATTGATTGAATCGATCACCCCCTTCACTCAACCCAATCGATAGTGTTTTCAAAAGCACCGATTGACCTGATCACCCCCTTTCCTAAACCCAACCGATAGTGTTTTCAAAAGCATTGATTGAATCGATCCCCCCCTTCCTTCAACCCAATCAATAGTGTTTTCAAAAGCACCGATTGACCCGATCACCCCCTTTCCTAAACCCAACCGATAGTGTTTTCAAAAGACCTGATTTACCCGATCACCCCTTCCCTAAACCCAACTGACAGTATTTTCTAAAGCACCGATTGACCCAATCACCCCCTTCCCTAAACCCAACCGACAGTGTTTTCTAAAGCAATCCAGAAAAAGAAAAGCCCTCGTGACCGTCTTTTTTTTTACATCATGTTTTTAGTTTTACCACATTCTTACCCTGTTATTTACTTGTTTGTTTTATGTTTTGGCTTTTGTTTTAGTTTTACCCGCTTTCTGGAGCCGTTTTTCAATGGATTTGAACCCAGTAATCACGGTCAACTCCACTCTGCGTCTCAAGTCTGCCAACCTATGTGGCAAGCCACTGGGCAAACTGGTAACAGCGTTCGTTTTAAAGACAAAATGCAGCCACAAGTGCCTCTGGCTACATAATTCGTGATTTTCAGAGATTTATATAGGGCTACGTTTAGAGAGTGACCCTTAGTTGGAAAAAACTTGAACATCAGATCATCATATCAGAATAGTGTTGGAGTAATGAGGCTGAAAATGCGTCATATTTTATGTATTGCCATGTATTAATACAGAAGAGTTATTTTAAATTGTGCATTAAAATGGCAATGTGGCTGATTTTAGTATATTTTTGATCAAATAAATGCAGCCTTGACCTGAAATAGACATCTTTCAAAATGAACGCCTTTACAGTACTTTATTGATCTGTACAGAGACCGTGGAAAAACTCTTGTTCTATTGAAGGAAGGTGCTTAGTCTGGTTTGCAACACGGGTGAGTAAATGTTTGTTATGTACGTCTGGAAGATGTATTTTAAAGATCTGGAAAACATCTGTGTTCGAAGGTCTCATAAACATCTTAAAGTCTGCTGAACAGACATCCTAAATTTTAAATATATCTCCAACTTTTACAGTACCGGTTTTATTTTGACAGCAAACAGAAAAAGTGATCAGGAGGAGTCTTTTAGGTTGTAATAACTCACCCTAAACCCTTTTCTAGATCTTTCTGAATAAAATTCAGAACTACTTCTACATCCAATCAGCTTGCAGTAGAAAAACAAGCCCCGCCCTCTGCTTTCTCATTTAATATTCTGTTTCTCTAGGAACTGTGCCACAACACGAACAAAAACGGTTGCAGCCTCCGGTTGATGGGCACTTTAAAACATTCTAAATGTCTATTTAATGTCCACAATAGATGTCTAATAGATGTTTTGCAGATGAGCAAACGTCTAATAAATGTCACCTTGATGTGTCTGTGATATAATGACAAATAATGCATTTCTAATTTAATGCGTCAAGCTTTTTAGATTTTTAGCTGAAGCATTGTCCTTGCTGATTCATCAAATGTCGTTTTCACAGAGATGTTTCACTTTATAAAAGGGTCCCACTTTATATTAAGTGTCCTTAACTACTATGTACTTGCATCAAAAAATAAATACAATGTACTTACTGTGTTTATAATGTGTTCGAGAACACTTATGGTGCTTTAGAGTTGGGATAGAGGTTGGGTTATGGACAGGTTTGGTGGTGTGGGTTAGGTTTAAGGGTGGGTTAAGGTGTAAGGGATGGTCAACAGTGTATTTACAAATGCAATTACAAAAGTTAATTACAGATGTAATTACATACAAGTATTGAATCAAGCATAAGTAAACAGTAAATACATGTATTTACACACTAAGTACATTGTAACAAACTATTAATTCCTGTGTAAGTACATATTAAGGCCACTTAATATAAAGTGGGACCTATAAGTGTCATCAGGAGGCATTGGAATTCTTTTTGTTTGCCTGTATGTGTTTGTGGTGTTCTTTGTTTCTCAAAATGCTTGTAGCTTTTGACTTGTATTTTATAAACCACCAAGGGCCACAGATTCAGCTTAAAATCGACTTTTTAAAGTCCACTTGACGCAGAGGTTGCTGCAAGATGCTGTGGAAGTTACTATAATGTCAACATGATGACGTCATCCCAGCTGAAACTGAATATTGAGTAGGGGCGGAGCCTTATTGTTGAGCTCCTCCTTTCGTTCCTTTTTAGCAAACTATAAGTTCGAGAGGCGTGGCTAAGCATATTTTGCCATCAAACTGGCATCTTCCAGAGTGGAAGCAAATAGTCGGACTTTGATTGAAGATTATCAAAACAAACTTTTTTGTTTGTTTGTTTTCAGTTCAATTTTCAGATTAGGTCAGTCTGAGGTATTGGGCGGGGCTGACACCTAACCACACCCCTCCAGCTGTCAGTTTTGACAACAAACAGAAATGGTGAAGACTTTAAAGTCTACTTGACGCAGAGGTTGCTGCAAGATGCTGTGGAAGTTACTATAATGTCAACATGATGACGTCATCCCAGCTGAAACTGAATATTGAGTAGGGGCGGAGCCTTATTGTTGAGCTCCTCCTTTCATTCCTTCTTAGAAAACTATAAGTTCGAGAGGCGTGGCTAAGCATATTTTGCCATCAAACTGGCATCTTCCAGAGTGGAAGCAAATAGTCGGACTTTGATTGAAGATTATCAAAACAAACTTTTTTGTTTGTTTGTTTTCAGTTCAATATTCAGATTAGGTCAGTCTGAGGTATTGGGCGGGGCTGACACACCTAACCACACCCCTCCAGCTGTTAGTTTTGACAACAAGCAGAAATGGTGAAGACTTTAAAGTCCACTTGAAGCAGAGGTTGCAGCCAGATGCTGTGGAAATTACTATTATGTCAATATGATGATGTCATTCCAGCTGAATGTGAATATTGAGTAGGGGGCGGAGCCTTATTGTTGAGCTCCTCCTTTCGTTTCTTTTCAGCAAATGAAAAGTTCGAGAGGCGTGGCTAAGCATCAAACTGGCATCGCCCAGAGCGGAAGCAAATAGTCGGACTTTGATTAAAGATTATCTAAACGTCTGTCTAAGGTATTGGGCGGGGCTAACACGCTTAACTCCGCCTCTCCAGCTGTCAGTTTTGACAACAAACAGAAATGGTGGGCAGGAGGAGTCTGTTAGGTTGTAATAACTCTCCCCAAACCCTTTTCCACATCTTTCCGAATGAAATGCCTACTTTACTACATCCAATCAGCTAGCAGTAGAAAAAAACAGGCCACGCCCACCGTTTTCGCAGCTTCCGGTTCATGTGGACTTTGTTTAATTTAAGTTTGCTCCTTTAGCAGATGCTTTTGTCCAAAAGAAACTTACAATTGAGGAGGCATTCAGCGATTCAACAAGAAGATGCAATATTAACCTACATCTACAGTGACTTGAGGGTAAGTCCATATTATTGTGTCTTCAGTTTCTCTTCTGTACAGCAGGTGATGCTGTTGCTTTCCTGTAAGTCATGCGTTACACAATAGCGGTGGTGATGTTGTGTAAATATGAGGGTGGTGTGTCAACATTAAACATGTCATCATTATTAATTTGCGTATTTGTTGATAGTCTAAATGGCTTATGACGCAGGAATGTTGATGTTCGTGCAGCTTCGTTCGTGTGTGTTATGATGAGCTGAAATGAGTGAATCTCATCCTCATCTGCTCACATCATCAACCTGCAGGCTTCTTATGCACTGTGTTGGCATATATAGTGGGATTATTACGCCGTGGATCACAGGGTAAAACCTATCACCGGCCACTTTATTAGGTACACCTTACTAGGACCGGTTTGGACCCGCTTTCGCCTTTAGAACTGCCTTAATCTTTTGTGGCATAGATTCAACAAGATACTGGAAATATTCCTCAGAGATTTCGCTCCATATTAACATGATAGCATCATGTAGTTGCTGCAGATTTGTCGGCTGCACATACATGATGTGAATCTCCCTTTCCACCACATCCCAAAGTTGCTCTATTGGATTGAGCTCTGGTGACTATGGAGGCCATTTGAGCACAGTGAACTCTAGTCATGTTCAAGAAACCAGTCTGAGATGATTCACGCTTCATGACATGATGCACCTTAGGGTTTTTCATCAATCAACCAGAGTCATGCATTATTCAACAGGTCTATACTGTAAATGTATCTTTTAATAAACAGTCTCCGTATTTGGAGAGTCACAAGGGTTTTCCTTCTATTTATGGTTGTGAAGTGCATTATGGGATGTTGATCTCTGCTCTGTCGACTTTTGATGTTGAAAATTCACCTCTACAGTTTAACAGAGTGACTTACTGACATTTTAGTAGTTTGAAATAAAATAATGTATACAAAATAATATAGAGAGAAATAAGTTGTTAAGTTGGTGGTTCATTCCGCTGTGGGGACCCCGGATTAATAAAGGGACTAAGCCAACAAGAAAATGAGTGAAGGAATGAAATGAGTTGTTTGTAGCATAATATGCAACACCAACCCAGACAATATATCACTTTAAACTATTAATACTATCAGTAAAAGTCACTTTTTCTAACTTTTTGTGGTTAAAAGTTGTTGGAAGAAAGATCAATGTCTTATAATGCAATTGTAAAGCATCAATAAAAGGGAAAAAATAAAAACATGAATCACTGAAATACAGAAAACTGCTGATTTACGGATATTTTTAGTGTGTGTTTAATTCTACATCTGCATTAGGGGCTAGTGTGGTGTCTGGTGTTTAGAGTTATTATTTGATCAAGAAGAAAGATGCTGCATAAATCTCTCTCTCTCTCTCTCTCTTTCTCTTTCTCGTAGAGTCAGGAATGATGGCTGTGTCTCTTGTCTTCATTTCCTCTGTTTGATGGAGATGTGGCCTGTGGCGGAGCTCTGACATGATATTTCATTAAAGTGTGTGTGTGTGTGTGTGTGTGTGTGTGTGTGTGTCACTTTTCATTCCTCTGCTTGTCGTCGCCAGCCTCCCCCTTTATTTCCATCACTCCCCTGTTCCTCTGCTTTTATATATACATGTACATACAGTTGAAGTCGAGTCATTAGCCCTCCTGTTACATTTCAACTCTTGTAGCATTTTTCCCAAATTTTTTCCCCAACACATTTCTAAACCTAATAGTTTTAATAACTCATTTCTAATAACTGATTTATTTTATCTTTGCCATGATGACAGTAAATAATATTAGACTAGATATTTTTCAAGACACTTCTATACAGCTTAAAGTGACATTTAAAAGCCAAACTAGGTTAATTAGGGTAACTAGGCAGGTTAGGGTAATTAGGCAAGTTATTGTACAATGATGGTTTGTTCTGTAGACTATTGAAAAAATATATAGCTTAAAGGGGCTAATAATTTTGTCCCTAAAATGGTATTTAAAAATTAAAAACTGCTTTGATTCATTGATGAAATAAAACAAATAAGACTTTCTCCAGAAGAAAGAATATTATTATTTAATGACTTTAAACCACACTGAACTGAGCTAAACTGAACTGAACTGAACTTAAACACTAAAAACTGAACTACCCTGATCCAGTTACTATGACCATTCATGTGAAGCTGCTTTGACACAATCTACATTGTAAAAGCGCTATACAAATAAAGCTGAATTGAACTGGATAAGTTGGCGGTTCATTCCTCTGTGGCGACCCCTGTTTAATAAAGGGACTAAGCTGAAAAGAAAATGAATCAATGAATGTACATATACACTCACTGGCCACTTTATTAGGTACGCCTTACTAGTACCAGTTTGGACCCCCTTTCCCCTCACAACTGCTTTAATCCTTCATGGCATAGATTCAACAAGGGACTGGAAATATTCCTCAGAGATTTTGCTCCATAGAAACATGATCATATCACGCAGTTGCTGCAGATTTGTCGGCTCTACATTAATGATGTGAATCTCCCGTTCCACCACATCCCAAGTAGTGCTCTATTACATTGAGACCTGGTGACTGTGGAGGCCATTTGAGTGCAGTGAACTCATTGTCCTGCTGGGAGTACCCATCAGAAGATGGGTACACTGTGGTCATGAATGGATGGACATGGTCAATAACAATACTCACATAGGCTGCGGGTATATTTTCTCTTTTTCTGATCATTCTTTGGTTGTGCGTGAAAATCCCAGTAGATCAACAGTTTATGAAATACTCAGACCAGCCCATCTGGCACCAAAAACCATGCCACATCACCTAAATCCCCTTTCTTCTCCATTCTGATGCTCGGTTTGAACTGCCTAAATGCTTTGAGTTGCTGCCATGTGATTGGCTGAATAGAAATGTGCGTTAACAAGCAGTTGTACCTAATAAAGTGGCCGGTGAGTGTAGGTGTCATTTAAAAATGACATCCACTAACAAATATGTTAAGGCTTTAGTTTACATTTCTTTGTAATCATTATTTGGTGATGAATAAATATCTAATTGTAGAGATTTGCATATTTAAATCTGTGAGTTTAATATTACAGCCTAAATACATTCATGTATTTTAGGGAAATCATAATCAAAAATTGTTAGTAAATTTCCCGATTAAACCAGAAGGAAATAATTTTTGAAGAATACAAAATTGAAATAATATTTTTTAAATGCAAATACACATGTTTAGTATTTCTAAATGACATATGTTCACAGTTTAATATGAAATGACAGCTGTGATTAGTTCAGTTTGTTTTCATGCTTCGCTTTGCACATTATATCTCTTTTGTTGTCAGCGGGGGTCATTATCTCATAATCTCATGAATATTTACATATGTCAACCCCTTCTTGCACGCTGATTGGCTTCCCGTCTTTATTATGCTGCCACTCCAAACGTGAAAGACTTCATTACCCAGAGTGCATCATCATCCACTCAAACGCGCACGCGCTGATTTCCTGCTTCACTATTGGCGCACATCAAAGCTAATGTCATGACCCAACGTGGGCACTCAAATCATTCATTGGCGTATGCTTCAATACAACTAGCCAATCAGAGTGCAGTCATGAAAAGAGACGTTAAGGCTGCAATGTTTGTACATTATGTGCCGTGTTATGATACGAGCGGCTTGCAGCTTTGTTCTCTATCAAACAGCATATCATTATAAACCGCTGACTTTGACAAATATATGATGGTGTAATGTAATGCCAACGTAATTTGCTTTCAATCGTAAGCTCGCTCGTTTTTCTTCAGCTTTTATCGCATTTATGTAATCTACAAAAGCAAGTGTAAGCAGTCGACCTTAAAAGCAGCTCTGGCTCTCCGCAGTTCATGTCGGTCGCGCGGTAATACAAGCGACACCGCTGTGAAGAGCATTTCTTTTCTCTTTTGATCTCTCAGCAGCTTTTTTCTCTCTCACTCAGTCTCTTATATGTTTATTTGAGATTTTCAGAAATCAATACACCCCTTGCTGGCTGCAGTTTGGCTCGCTGACAGCCGATTCACGACCGCTGAATCGTTCACTCGAATCGGCTCTTTTAGTGATTCGAAGGAACCGACTCGCGGAGCGTTCGTAAATCGACTCAAATCTCTTACGGGATTTAGCATATTTCACTTTTAAGTAACGTATTTGGGAAGTCACATCATTTACAGCATGTTATGAGTTTGTATAGTCATACCCAGGATGGAATTAACATTGAAATTTGAGCCTCGAGTTCCCTCAGGATTTTCATATGGGTTATTTCGCTGTTTATATTTGCAAATAAAATGAGGTCTGTGGTTAAAGAGAGAGCTCACACCGAAATGAAAATTTGCTGTGCATTTATTTAGCTACTCACCCTGAAGCTATTCAACATGGAGGTGATCTTTTTTGTCTTAAAGGGATAGTTCACCCAAAAATGAAAATTCTGTCATTATTTACTCACCCTTTGTTTTTCCTACTATTGAAGTCATTTATTCATTAATTTTCCTTCGGCTTAGTGCTTTATCCATCAGCGGAATGAACCGCCAACTATTCCAGCATATATTTAATGCAGCAGATGCCCTTCCAGCTTTAACCCAGTACTTGGAAATAGAGATCTGCGCGGGACTAAATTTTGAATCCCGCTCCCGCCAGGTTTTAGCCCGAACCCGACCGCTCCCGCTTATATTCAGCATTTGTTGTCCCGCTGCCCGGCCCGCCCCGTTTTATACCCGCCCTGCCCGATCCCGCTAACACACACACACACACACACACACAGCAACAAACAAGCTAAACACAGCATCGCGCTGTTTCATTCACACACATACATACGCGTGCTTGCTCGCTCAGGAGTCGGTAGCGATATTGCTAGACAGCCCGCTCCCTTCCCAAATTAAACCCGTTACCGACCACTTCATCGCGCTTTATTCGGAAATCTATTCCTGCGCCGCAGAAATCTGGTCGGGTCCCGCGTCCATGCAGACCTCTACTTGGAAACATACATACACACACACACACACACACACACACACACTTTGGTCAATTTAGTTTATTCAATTCCCCTATAGTGCATGTGTTTGGACTGTGGGGGAAACCGAAGCACCAGGAAAAAAACCCACACCGACACGGAGAGAACATGCAAACTCCACATAGAAATGCCAACTGACGCAGCTGGGACTCGATCCAGCACCCTTCTTGCATTGAGTGAGGCTGACCAACAGAGCTTGTGCTACGCGTTATTGGGATGTGTGTAGTTAAATTTTTTTTTAAAGGTGCGCATCAGTGACGCCGACACCCACAGCAAGGTCTATGCGTCAATGTGTGTGCTTGACACAGAAGTATAAATCTGCCTTAAGACCAGACTTGAGTTTTGAAGAATTTGATGTTTCCCCATTTAGACAGAATGCCCGAGCATACTGCCGAGAGGTGTTTCAAAGATGACCGCCGAGTGAAATGACTTGCTTTAAAGCAGGGGTGTCCAAACTCAATCCTGGAGGGCTCCCACTTGCCTCAACACACCTGCAAAGATGTTGAAAGCCTAGTAAAGCTGCGGTCACACTAGAGTTTGTGTGTGCGAAATTCTGTCGTACGGCGCTGCGAAAAGGGGCGGGATTAATCAAGAATGTAGCTTTAAGCTGGGTCACACTTGACTTTTCTCCCCATAGACTTCCATTCATACTCATGCGAATGCGTCAGACCGGAAATGCAGGGTCATGCATTAAGTTGCTGCGGTGCAAAGTTCAAGCTTGGTAAACTCTGACCTATGAAATCACATCACTTGACTGAGTGAGACCAATCGAGGATCAAAACATGACCTTTCTGGATAGAAATTTAAAACATGAAGCAATCGCTCGCTTTTTTTAATGTCTAATAATCTTGTTTAATCCCGCCCCTTTTCGCAGTGCCGTACAACAGAATCTCGCGCGCACAAACCCTAGTGTGACTGAAGTGGTGACAAATTATTAGAAATTAAAAATCAAAGTTAATTTGTCTTTCTTAGTCTGTACACTTTCGCTCTATGAGGAAGAAAATAGAAAATAAATATTGTAAATTAATGTAATGTGATGCGACGATTTACAGTTTTCTGATTCGCTACTTCTGCTATTGGACTGTATATCTAATGAGGGGGAGGGGCTTACTGCCCAAACAATACACAAACTCTGACGTGAAGCAGCAGCAGCTCCGTGTTTCCTGTGTTTTTATTAACATTATTGTCCCTCATCAGGTATGAAATGTTGAAATCGTTATCAAAATGTGTTGAATATATGTTAGGGATATAAAAGCAACAAGTGTCATCTAAGTTAACTTAATAGTGAATATAAAAATATTTAACGGTTTATATTAACTGTCAAGCTATTCTCTTATGCACTAGTTTTCCCGCTTGAAAGGAAGACACATCATCAAGGGAGTTTTAACTGGATTCCACTCATCCATTTATTGCATCATAAATGCAGCAGAAAGGCAGGTAAAAAGTATAACGTTGGAAAGTTGAAAGTAGAAAGTAGAAAGTTGAAAGGTGAAAAACCTTCAAAATAAACAAAAATACAAGATATGTAATTAAATTGCAAATAAACATATATATACAAACATTTGTGAATTTTGTCTGATTTTTCACACAGTATTTCAAATATTATACTGAATTAACACTTGTTAAAGCACAATCAACAGTACAGTTTAATATACTGAGCTTAAATATTTAGTTTTAAGACACATAAATGAAATGCGATTAATTTTGCTACTGCAGCAATCAGCTTATGTGCACGTGATCTGCTCATGCATGCATATGAATCACGGAGGAAAATTAGCATCTTAACGTCAGTCAGATAGCACTCAAATGATGATTAAAATAACCAAACCTATACATTTCTGCTTCATAACATCTTCTAGTTTGCAAATAACTATTTGTATCTTGAAATAATTAAGCAGCGGGCAGATAAGCACTGGTGGAGCAACTTTTTCCTCTGTGCCGAACTTGAACTCAGATGCTGCTTCACGGTTGATTTGCCCTCAAATACTGACATGACAGTCACGATTTTCATGCAATAACCAAAGTAAAGTTCTCACCGGCTGCCACTCCGGGACTTGATGATGGTTTTTTAACTGTTGTGCACTTTCTTTCTCAATTTTGGCGGAGATTCGGCTTTGGCGGAGGTTTCGTTTTGGTTAAGTTTCAGTTTCCTTTTTCCTTACGTGAATGCCGAACTACTGCATGTCCTTCCGCCTCTCCCTCCGACTGGCGGATGGATTTTTTTTTTCTCCTTCTATATTAGTTTGACTTGACACCTCCCACTCGATTTTCTTGGGATAAAGAGGAAATCGCATCTCTTTGAAGGCAAACTGTTTAGTTCGATTACTTTTAGCTTTCAAAAGGATGTTCTCTGAATTATTTACTCTTTTGTTCCTCTGCAGGAAGTAGAACAACTAGCCGTCTGACATCTCTGTGAAGGACAGTACTCGGGATCTTCTCTCGACCGATTTTGGACTCCGAAGAATTTGCCCTTGCTTTAGATGGTTTTGTGATCAGAACAGGGTAACTTGGGAATGTTCTTATATTTACATCTCTTACGACACCTTTACTGTCTGGATTGACACTGATTACTCTGCCAAGCTTGTATTGTCCTCTGAGTGCATTCTGATCTGCGATCCAGACAATATCTCCAATTGCGACATTCCTGTGTGTGGTGTGCCACTTGCTCCTTATGAATAAATTAGGACCTGCAAGCTGGCTCCAACGTTCCCAAAACTTATTTACCAATGACTGCATTGCTTGGAGTCTTTTGAAGGGATAGCTGGAAAAGTCAAAAGTTTTAATGTCACCACTTTGAGACGCTCGTCCGAGCAATAGCGAATTTGGCGTTACATATTGAATGCAGCCTTCCTGATTTTGTGCCCTGGCATCGATTGGTCGCTCATTAGCAAGATTAGCTGCTATTTGAAGGGCTGTATGCATTTCACTGTATGTGAGGGTGGACTCCCCTCCGCAGTTTTGGAGTGCCCTCTTGATAATGCGCACTGCAGCTTCAGCAGCTCCATTTCTATGTGGGGAATCAGCTGGGTGAATCTTCCAGATCCACTCAGTTCCATGTTTTACTGCTGTTTCCTCCAGGGTAGATTTGTCAATTCCCTCCAGGAATTGGTACAGATCTTGCAAAACTGGTCTTGCTCCAATGAAATTGGTACCAGGATCTGAAAAAATCTTTCTGGGATAGCCTCTAATTTCAGCAAATCTTTGAAAGGCCAGTAAGAAACCTTCGGTTGACTGAGAGTTAACTAGTTCCGTGTGGATTGCCCTGCTCGACATACAACAAAACACAACACCCCAGACCTTCAGTAAGGCTCTTTTCTTGACATCATCTTTCACATGGTAAGGTCCGAAAAGATCTACTGCTGTGAACTCGAAAGGTGCAGCTGGTTGGGTTCTTTCTAAAGGAAGATCACCCATTACTTGCTGACACTTTTTTGCTTTGTTCTTCCTACATTGTACACAGCTGTCCACAACTTTTTGTGCTATTCTTCTGCCTTTTAATACCCAGGCTCTCCTTCGCATTCTAAGCAGAGTCTCAGCCAAGCCTCCGTGGCTCTCCTTGTGAGATTCTTGAGCTAGTAATGTAGAAATCCATGAATTGGAAGGAAGAATTGGAACACTCAGCTGATCATCTTGAAAGACCTGCACCCTGCCACCGCAGACCAATAATCCAGAGTCTGGATCTTTAAAGACAACTAACCTCTCTTTAGTGGTGTTTGGAAAGGTTACCCCCTCTTGCTCAGCAAGAAAAATGTCTCGTAGAGCATCTTCTCTTTCTCTTACTGAAATGGTTCCTAATGACAAGACTGCCTCCCACTTTGGTTTATTTACAGTCCGTTTTTTGCCGAGAAACTTCTTTGCAGCTCTCCAAACCCATGCTATTGTTTTAACCAGTCGTGACAGGTCACTGAACCGCTTTATGTCACACAAGTTCAGGACAGCTAAGCCTGCTGGTGGTCTTTTTTGTTCCGCTCGAACTAGGTTGGGGCTCTCAATTGGTTTCGACTCCATAGTCGGCTCCTTTTGCTTTGTTTTTGACCTTGTCAATACAGCTGCAAATGCTTTCTTTTGAAGTTCGTTAATGTTTTCTCGGGCAGTGATAGCTAAGTCTTTAGCTGACTTGACTGGCCATTCATCTACTGGTAAGCTCAGGAATCTTGGCCCATTTTGCCACTCTGAACTTTCATCGAGATTTTGAGGGCTAGCTCCTCTAGTTATCACATCAGCAATGTTTTGTGGGCCTGGTATCCACCACCACTCTTGCGCTTTTGTGATTCCTTGTATCTCCCCGATCCGATTGGCGAAGAATGTTTTGTAGCCATAGCTTTCACGTTGTATAGCACCAAGTACTGTTTGGCTATCAACTACATGGAACCATCTCTCCACTTGAATTCGGCTGTGCTGCTCAAAGTACTTTCGCAAACGTGAGGCGAACACAGCTCCGCACACCTCTGCCTTGATAGCATCTCCTTTTTGGTCTAAAGGAGTCAGCTTAGCTTTGGACTCCACAAGCCTGATTACTGGGCCCTGTTTTGAGTCCCACCTCAAGTACATTACAGCACCATAAGTGTTTTCACTTCCGTCAGAAAAGGTTATCGCCCAGGGGTGTCCTTCAAATTCTGGAGGTGTTATGGCTCTTGTGAATTTAATTTGGCCTAGTTGGATGTATTCCTCAAAGAGTTTGATAGCATCTTCTCTAAGGTCATCTGAGAGAGCAGCATCCCAAGTTTCATTGACTTGAAGTCTTGTATTCTTTGCTTCTTGAAAAGCTCTGCGAACCAGAATTGCTCCCTTTTGTTTGGCTGGAGTCACTAAGCCTACTGGATCATATACCCCTGATACCTGACTCAAGAGCTCTCTTCTTGTCAGTGGATTTGGTGTTTGGGCTCTAACTTGCTCCTGTGTTAGGTTTTGTCCAAGTCTAATTTTCTTTTTTCTTTTTGAAAAATTGATGGATGTCATCACATACAACTTGTCGTCTTCCACAGAATAGCCTAGGCCAAGTGCTTTGTTGTCATCATCAAGCAATTGGTTTGGCAGAACCATAACCTCTTCCTTTATCTTACAGCTCTTATCATCAGACTTTTCCCTCCCACTTTGACCTGAGAAGACCCATGGTTTCAGATGAAATCCTCCAGCTTTCAAGATCAACTCTGTGTTTGCCACAATGGACTGTAGCTGGTCAAGGTCATTGTGAGATGTGAGAATATCATCAACATAGCTGTCATGTTGGATTACCCGTCGTTCCTCTTCAAGGTGAGCAAAGGATGGCAAATTAGCAGTTTCACGCATTGCCAGTTGTGCAATGCACCCTGCAGGTTTGTCTCCAATATTGACTCTTGTGATTGCGTATTCTCCAAGCTCCTCATTCTCAGTGTCTCCCCAAAGGAATCTGTGCAAATGTACTTCTTGGTCCTCCAACCAAACAGAGTTGTACATTTTCTTAATATCCCCCAATGCAGCATACACTCCACTTCTGAATCTCAGCAGAACAGCACGTATCTGGTTTAGAACGTCTGGTCCTTTAATTAACAGGTCATTCATGCTGACACCTCTAAATCTTTGGCTGCTATTCCAAACGAGTCTCACTGGGGTTGTGACTGAGTGAGGGTTAGGAGCGATGAGATGACTCACGTACCATACAGGTCCAGCCCAATTAGCAATTGAACTTTCAGGTAGCTTAACTGCAGCCCCTCTTTCAAGCATGTCTTTCACTTGAGCACTATAAGCTGCTTTCCACTGAGGATCTTTGGCCAACTGCTTCTCTGTACGCAGAAATGTAGCCTCAACTGCACGCCTGTTGTCTGGTAAGGAAGTTGGGTCCTGTATCCAAGGATATTTAGCATGCCAATGTGGCTCATTGCTGTGTTTGTCCTCCATGACATAAGTGAGACCTTCTTTTACTAACTCCAGCTCCCTCTCCTCAGCAAGAGACATTTCTTTTCCACCAGGTTGACAATTCCCGCAGCGACAACCCCCACACTTTGGCTCACATGCTGCACCAATGGAATCCCACTTCCACCATTCAAGAAAGTCTTGAGTACTGGTTGAGACGCTTGATTCATGGAGTCTGGCTAGTGGTTTGTTTGGTGGACTGTACTCAGTTACTTCCTCATATTTAACAGCAGCCAATCTCATTGATCGTGCAAAATGAGTCTTGGACCGGTAGGCAGATACAGTCACATCTTCGAAAAGCTCAGGATGAGTTCCTCCAATCGTCTTTCCAAGTGGACCATCCCACAATACCAGGTCTCCAACAATTCTGATCCTCTGTGGAGCCAACTGTCCTTCCCGATGGCTTATAAGCAGGTCAACTACTTTTGGCCTTGCAAGTTCGGCAAGAGGTATGTCTGGAAACAATTTTTTCAGTTGGTTCGGTTGCACTGTATTATTAATTTCAGCGATGCTTTCCAACCCATAGCACGCCAATTGGTGGGACTTGAAGGTTCCCTGGGAGGTTCTCACCCTTATTTTCAGAAGATAACGTTTAGTCTTCATCCGAACCTTCATGCCTCCAACTCCATGGATTACAAGAGTTATCTTTTCTCCTTTTAGGTTCAGACGATCAGCAGCGCTGTGCGTTATGTAATTAGTGTCTGATGCCAAATCAATTAATGTCCCAATCTTTTGACCAGCATTGGCTGTCACATTTAGAAGCATCATGATTACAGGCAATTCTAGCAGTCCACTTTGTGCTAGTAAACCTGGCTTTTCCTTTGTCACATTGAACACTCTTGCTGTAGTGTTTGAGAACACATTTCTACACTGCTGTGCTAATTCTGGTGAAAGTCTGCTGAGAAAATCTTGCTGATCTCTAGTGTAGTCTTTTACACATTTCTCCGTTTTCGGACAAAGTTTGCTCTTTTTCTGGTCAGCACGTTTCTCCTCTCTTTTAGCATTAGGGCATAAATAGTAGTGATGCTCAGGGACACCCTCATCTTCACAGTCTTGGCTTTTGCACAAGTAGTTTCGTTTGCAGAATGAATGCTGTTCATGGACCTCAAGGCATTTTTTACAAGCTCCGAGTGCACTTACTGCAGCCTTTTTATCTACTAATTTCGATGCCCGGAACTGCTTACAGAAGTAGAGTTTCCATTTATGCTTAGCATCACCACAGACTACACAACCAGCCTGGTCAGTGTTTGATTTTGTAGACTTTGTTTTTGCCCATTTTGGTTCATTTCGCACATCCTTTCTGTTAGGTTCTTCAAGTCTTAATTGTTCCAATTGCTCGTAGATGTTCTCTTGCTTTTTGAGGAAATCCAAAAGGTAGTCAAATCGATTATCTGGTGTGACTGCACTCTGTTGGGCAGATGCGTGAATAAGCCATTCCTTTTTTAAACTTTCAGGAAGTTTTCCTTCTATCGACTTTGTTACCAGTGGGTTGTTTATGGCGCCAGTATTTCCAAGATCACTCAAATCTCCAAGTGCCTTCTCTACTTCTTGAATTAGTTCAACTATTTTTCGTGGTTGGTGACTTCTAATGGGAGGAATTTTTTGCAAGTCTTCCACTATTTCGATAGCAATTGATGTCTTGTTGCCATAGCGATTTTCCAAGACACGAAAAATTTCATCAGCAGAATTATAAGTGGTAAGGCGGAGTTCTCTTACAATCTTTTCTTCAAGACTGTCTAGTAACTGAACCTTTTTGACCTCCTTAGAGCCAGTGGGCTCACCCTGCTTTTGGAGTGCTTCCCAATCCTTCTTCCATCTGTGAAAATCTCTTTTGCTACCAGAGAACTTTGGTAGTGTTGCAGGTTTCAACTTAATTGTTGCTATGGGGTAAGTAGAAATCACTGGGACATGTGCTATATTCCTAGCCTCCTCAGCTTGTCTTGCTTGCATGAAATCAGCTTTCCTTGCCACTAACCTGGTAATGTTTGCTTTGAGTCCTCTTTGTCTCTGGCTGAAATCTCTCTCATCACCTGATGGGATGCACCGTTGCCATTTGCTGTACATCTCCTTTGCATTTTTTATCAGATTTTGAAGGTGACTAAGCATGAAATCGTATGCTTCATGATTTCCAGTTGGATCTACTGCTTCGACTCTATCACTCTCAGCTTCAGCAACCTGCAGTGCCGTGGACAGTTCAACATCCCCATATCTAGTCCATAACGTTTCATGAAGAAGAACTTTCACTTCATCCAGTTTTAACTCACAGTCGCTTGCAGTCTTCTCGAGGTCGTCTTTTTGCTGTTCTGTTAATTCAGCTGACTGGTCTGTATCCAGATTTGCCTCTATTTCTGCAATCATGCCTGCTTCAAGATCATCATTTACTTCCATGACTTTCTCTGCTTGTATTGTGAGTTTATTTAAACTGTCTTGAAGATCCATCTCTGTCATGTTTTTACAAGTTTTGAATATAGTGTTGGCTAGACGTGTGAATGCCCTTTTTTCCACTGTCCTTTTTGCTTTCAGTTGTTCGAGTGACTTTCCTACCGCCTGCGTGGCCATTCTTCACAGTTATTCTTCAAATTGAATATATTATCTTCTCACTTGCCTTTTTTGAGTCAAACAGGTTTCCAGTTTTCCTGGTTTCCCGTTTTTTCACTGTCCAGTTTTTCACTGGTCCCGGTTTTTCACTGTCAAGCTATTCTCTTATGCACTAGTTTTCCCGCTTGAAAGGAAGACACATCATCAAGGGAGTTTTAACTGGATTCCACTCATCCATTTATTGCATCATAAATGCAGCAGAAAGGCAGGTAAAAAGTATAACGTTGGAAAGTTGAAAGTAGAAAGTAGAAAGTTGAAAGGTGAAAAACCTTCAAAATAAACAAAAATACAAGATATGTAATTAAATTGCAAATAAACATATATATACAAACATTTGTGAATTTTGTCTGATTTTTCACACAGTATTTCAAATATTATACTGAATTAACACTTGTTAAAGCACAATCAACAGTACAGTTTAATATACTGAACTTAAATATTTAGTTTTAAGACACATAAATGAAATGCGATTAATTTTGCTACTGCAGCAATCAGCTTATGTGCACGTGATCTGCTCATGCATGCATATGAATCACGGAGGAAAATTAGCATCTTAACGTCAGTCAGATAGCACTCAAATGATGATTAAAATAACCAAACCTATACATTTCTGCTTCATAACATCTTCTAGTTTGCAAATAACTATTTGTATCTTGAAATAATTAAGCAGCGGGCAGATAAGCACTGGTGGAGCAACTTTTTCCTCTGTGCCGAACTTGAACTCAGATGCTGCTTCACGGTTGATTTGCCCTCAAATACTGACATGACAGTCACGATTTTCATGCAATAACCAAAGTAAAGTTCTCACCGGCTGCCACTCCGGGACTTGATGATGGTTTTTTAACTGTTGTGCACTTTCTTTCTCAATTTTGGCGGAGATTCGGCTTTGGCGGAGGTTTCGTTTTGGTTAAGTTTCAGTTTCCTTTTTCCTTACGTGAATGCCGAACTACTGCATGTCCTTCCGCCTCTCCCTCCGACTGGCGGATGGATTTTTTTTTTCTCCTTCTATATTAGTTTGACTTGACATTAACTGTATATGTGTCATACGCTCTGCACTGTAATTCCCACAGCAACAGTGATGATTTAAATGTCAACTGAAGAAACGGTCAAGTGATTGTATAATATATGTATCAGCATAACAACTAACAAAGGGAATATTGTTACAAAGTAATTACAAAGTCACAAAGTGTTATTATTTTCCAGTGTTGGGCAGTAGCGTCGCTACAAGTAGTGACGCTACTTACTTAACTACATTTCTCAGTAGGGTGGCGGTAGCATCTCTAGTTTCTAAATCAAATAGCTTTTCAGTATCAGAGCTACTTTATTAGTCAAGTAGCGCAGTAGCGTCCACACAAGCTACATTTACCAATCGCAGATCAAAAAGTGATGGCAATGACATTCACTGAGCCGTGAGGCCGGTGCCTAGCCGATGGAAGTAAATCCATACGATAGCGAGAAGGATGATTTCTTCTTGTTTTACGGTGTTCGACAACAACGTTTTCGGAGATTTACTGCCACGTCTGGTGAAACTTGCTTGATTGAAAGATGACTGAGGGAGAGGAGTTATTTCTGAAGCAGGATTCCTTGTGACCAGACCTCGAGAAGTACATGTTAAGATGCAATAACTTAATTTCTGATGCTGTGCTCAAAAAAAGAAAAATACATTAGTATATATATATATATATATATATATATATATATATATATATATATATATATATACATACATTTATTTGTTTATTTATTATCAAAAATATTTCTCTTTACTATAAATGACTATAGTATTTTAAATGTGTAACACCTGGTTTTATTGGATTTTTTGTTTTAGCTGTTATATAATATAATATGTTTCTGTTTAGTACAGCATATTATTTACAGTTAATAACTGAACTAAACTATTCTGCTCATATGATTCATTGACAGCTTAATTGATCACTAAGATGTGATTGACTTGGGTTTAAGTTGCTTCGGTTTAAAAATGAAAATTGTAAAAAATAGTTTAGATGTTGCTTAGCTACTTTTGCCAAGTAGCTTTTAGGTTAGCTTGCTACATTTCCAGGAGGGTAGCTTTAGTATGTTTAGCATTTTAAATAGAGTATATATATATATATATATATATATATATATATATATATATATATATATATATATATATATATATATATATGTATATGTATATGTATATGTTTGTGTGTGTGTGTGTGTGTGTGTGTGTGTGTGTGTGTGTATAAAGAGAAATATGTGTAGATCGGTTATATGGCTTTGTGTGTGTAAATGACAATTCAATTTTGAATTTATATATGAAGTATTATATAATGACTTTATAGTAATATAAATACTATATGTGTGTAACAGTAACATATGTGCAGGAACTATGTATGTGAATATTTTGTGATACATATATATATATATATATATATATATATATATATATATATATATATATATATATATATATATATATAATATCTGTGAAGATGTTTACATATGTTATGTTCTACAATGTTGTGAAAGTATACTGTTAAGTCCATTCATTAAAAAAATAATAATAAAAAAAAACAATATACAGACTCTGACGTGAAGCAGCAGGACCGAGTGTGGACACCCCTTTTTCCTAAACCCAATCGTCACAGTAATGTAAAAACAATACTTTGTACCCAAGTATTGATTGATATTTATTAAATTACCCAATGAATTGTATTTTTTTTAAGTTTACCTCTACTCCAACCCTAAACCCAACCATCACAGTACTGTCAAAATAATTATTGTTATACAGTGTCACAAAAATGGTGCCATAGCTAAATTGGTGTGCGTATCCGCAGCTCTATCATATCTAGACTTTACCACCAGAGACTGAATCAGTGAATCGTTCAAACGAACCGATTCTCCAAGATAGTTCAAACGGCGTGTGTGCGCAGGTCAGCGCTGTTTATGCTCCTCTGATCTCCGACGCGCGCTCTGTTGTGCACGCGCCCCGCACAGGATGATCTTGTTACATTGTAGCGCGGCGTGACAGTGCGTCATAAAGAGGAAGAGCGTTTGATCCGGCCGAATCGACCGTTTTTAAACTTTTCGTCGGATACCCCGGAATTCTCGGTTTTCGCGCGGGCGTTTGGAGCGCCGAGAGCGGAGGACAGATCCTGATTTACGCAGCGGACGGACGGGGGGTGCTCGGTGTCGGACGGTGATTCCGGACTCGGTCCTGACCATCGAGATCCCCGTGGATGACCTCCAGAAGCATGTATCCGCACGGAAGACCGCAGGTACCGCAGACTAACGAACTTTCCTCTACAGGCGCGTTCCCGGAGGATCGTTGAGTTGAGCGCGGGCCCGTTTTAATGTGCATTATGTTTGGCGTTAGGGTCAGGGTTAAGGTCACGATCAAGAGTTAATTACAGCGTTATGGGTTCAATGACTGATGCACAGCCTGCGAAAACACACAGGCCTGGAGTCCCATTACACTCACCGCGAGATATCGATATAAATCAGCCTATTATTACACAGCCTACTTTTTATTTTTAGATGCGCTCTGTTTTGTTCTGCATCTATTTTTGCTTGTAAAAGTGTGGTTGTTGTTTGTATCACAGACTCTGAGATGTATTATTCGACTGTTTGTTATTGTATTTAATATGATTATATGGAAGTCATTTATATGCTAAACTAATGGAATCTGCCCTGATCATCAATCTAATCTACATATTTATTGAAACGTTAAAATAAGCGCAAATTCAACTGAGGGAATCCTTGCCCTCAAACTGCTTCATATTTAAACATAATTATACAAAGCACACATACTTACAATATTTGTGCATGAACAAAAGTTCATTTGGCCAAGTACATAACAATTATCTATCTATCTATCTATCTATCTATCTATCTATCTATCTATCTATCTATCTATCTATCTATCTATCTATCTATCTATCTATCTATCTATCTATCTATCTATCTATCTATCTAAAATATGTACAGTGATCAGCATATAAAAGTACACCCCCTCACAAATCTCTCTTTTAAATTCAGATTTCAATAGGAAGCTAAACAATATAATATTTGTGCATATACATTAGATTAGTCAGTACTGAAGCCAAATCTGGAGCTTATCCAACAAAATAACGTACGATAACGGTCCAAAAACTATTACACCCAAATTTATATGTTAAAGAAAAATATTAAATACAGATTTTAAAAAGAGGAAAAATCAAGAGAAGCATAAAAAGGGAAAATTTTGTGGAAATTGTGTAGGTTGTATTTTTATTTCAATACTTTGCTTGAATTTAATTGTATTATCATTCAATTTCTAAATATGTTTGGTGACTACAATATTGTTTTGATAAATATATCTGTTTAATAAATCGGTTTTGTTTAAATGCATCAAAATACACTTGTCTATATTCACTGAGAAATGGATACAAATATTCATTTTCAAAATTGGCTGTACTCAAATATAATGAGCACTATCTCATATTCAATATTGCAATATTTCGTTTTACTGCATATGTATATCATTTAAATAGCTCTATTTGGAAAGATTTCATTTATTTATAATGACTGGGATGATCAAATTTTATATAATATAACAAATAAAACAATTGCAAGCATCTATAAATACGACAGAGCAATTTAAACGTGAAATAAACAGTGCTTTGTGGTTTTGTTTGTAGTCTAACAGTGTTGAAGTAAATAAATTGAACAATAAATTGTAAAATAACAGGATCATTCTTGTATAAATGTTTTTAATAGTATAGTTATCTTTTAATTCTTAATATATAATCTAATCCTGCGTAACTATTGCGTACACAAACTTTGATGCTCAAGCTATATATTGTTCAACCCTAATATGCTAATATATATATATATATATATATATATATATATATATATATATATATATATATATATATATATATATATATATATATATATATATAGTACACCCCAATTTGAAAAGGAATATTCAGTAAATTTAGAATGTAAGTGAAATATTTTGGTGCATTTAAACAAAACAGATTTATTAAACAGATATATTTATTAAAATATTTTAGTTACCTAATGTCTTTAGAAAATACATAAAACATTTAAATTAATGCAAAATAAGACAATAATAAAAAATTATAATTTCTGCTATCCTTTATATATTTTGTTGTTTTTTGTGAATTTTTCCTCTTTTTAAAAAAGGTTATTTAATATTTATCTATAACAAATAAATTCATATACATTAAATTGTGGACCGCTATCGTATAATATTTTGTTAGATAAGCTCCAGATTTGGCTTTGTAAGGATTAATCTAATATATATGCACAAATAAAATATTGTATAATATCTTATGGAAAATATTCATTTAAAAGATAGATTTGTGCGGGGTGAACTCTTAATTTGCATATATTAGGGCTGCACAATATTTAGTTTCAGATCGATATTGCAATGTGCACATCCGCAATAGTCACATCGCGAGATCTGCAATGTTGATTCTGAACTATATCTGAATGTGACGTCACTAAGTTTAACCCCAGTAGAGTGAAGGTTTATCATTTGCATGTGTTTTAAGGCCTGTGAATGAGCATTTCTAGAAAGTCTAGAACATTTGCACACACAAATTAAGTTTGGAGTTTTAAATTTATTGTAATTTATTATTTATACAGAATTTATACGATTTTTGCCAAAAAATGTTCTTCTTATATAAAATTTTCAATTTGTTTCTAGTCCAAATATCTCCATTTCATACCAAAAATATGATTATTTTGCTTGTATTAAAGGAAAACCAATTAATTTTGACTTATTCTAAAGGTGAAAACAAAGCAATGTTTTTACTTGATCTAAGAATTTGTAGATATTTGGACAAGATATAAGACGAAGTAAAGTAGTAAAAGCATTTTTGCATTATTCAATTTCTGTACCTGAATAGTGTTAGATCCCCCCAAAAACTGTTAAATAGAGCTGTTCAAACCATCTTGTGGAATATTGTATATTTATATTGCAATATTTGTCAAAGAAAATGTTTTTTTTAATTTAATGCATCCCTATATATATATATATATATATATATATATATATATATATATATATATATATATATATATATTAGGGTTGTCACGATACTGCAATTCGATACCAGTTGATACTGCAGAGTTAAAGATGTCAGTTTCCCGCTGACATTTGAGCGCTACTATGTGCGTTAAACAGCGCTGATTTGCAATTGTGTTCAGATGCTCAACAGAAATGACTGTGATTGTTTGTTAAGGTCATCAGTTCACCAAACTCACCACTGTTTACTGATTGTAACCACAGATACAGCGACACTGGAGTGTTTCAAAGTCACGTCGATTAGCTGGTCTGTTTATAAGCTGACCTACAATCAACTCTAGTGTCCCTGTATCTGTGGTTACACTCCGTAAACAGTGGTGAGTTAGGTGAACTGATTACTTTCACGGCCAATCACAGTCATTTCTGTTGAGTATGTGAAGAACGTTTAGGAACGTGCTCAACAGCACTCAAATGTGAGCGGGAAATGGACGTTTTTACAATTTTTATATTGATTGGTGCCAAATTCCAGTATCCTGACAACCCTTATATATACATATACACACAATAACATACATATTTGCAGAATGACGTATCAATCCACCTTTTAATATGTATTATCAAAGTCCCTTTAAGGCAAGTCATTTTACTCGGCGGCCATCTTTGAAATGCCTCTGGGCTGTATGCTCGGGCATTCTGTTTAAATAGGGAAACATCAAATTCTCCAAAACTACTTGCCAAGCTTCTGATTACATTTCATATTACGAATAACCAATAATATTAAACAACAAATGTCTCTTTAGTTTCATTTCTAAATGTTTGTATCACACAAAATCTGCAGAAACTCACGTCTGGTCCAAGCCCCTCTCCCGGAGAATTGTCATTCGATATTGATCGCTGATTGGCTCCTGTACTAGGCCCCGTTTACACTAGTGCGTTTTAGTTTTAAAACAGTGTTTTAGATCAAAAACGATCCGTGTCCACACTAGCGTTTTACCTACCGTCTCTGAACATATCTCAGTCCACGCTACGCCACCAAAAGCGTATTTCACGAGACCATTCGCGCACTCTGGGCATGCGCGTTCTAGTATAAACAGGAAGCATGTGTCTCGCTCGGCATTTGGTTATTGTTAGTCAAAAAAAGCCGGTTGAACATTAAACGCAATGGCAAAGAAAGCAGGAGAGGTATTTTTGTGGACAGACAACGAGGTCGTCTGAATAACTGCACAATGGCACCTAAAACAGACAATAGTGCAAACAACACTCCCATTTCTGTGCCCATGTTGTTGTTTACAGTGAAGACTGGTCTGCTGTCTTCCGGTAGCGTTAAAGCCATGTGTTATAGTCATGTGATAGAGGCTTGACGTACAAGGGAAGGATACGCAATGACACTAAAGCCCCAATCACGTAGCGAATCTCAGCAGCCCCGCCTCCGTTTTCAGATGTCTCAGTTTTTCCTCATCCACACTAAGACAGAGCAGCAGCGTTTCAGAATGTAAACGGCCTTTCCAGCGTTTTCAAAACGCTCCATTTTCGAGAACTCCGGCATAGTGTGGACGGATGGCGTAACCGTAGCAAAACTTATGCGTTTAAAATGAAAACGCATTAGTGTAAACGGGGCCCTAGTAGGTAGGGTTTAAGATGCTTTCACACCTGCCTTAGTTCGGTTGAATCACACTATAATTCTTTCTCCCTCTTGGTTCGGTTTGGCCAGGTGTGAACGCAGCTATTGTACTCAAGTGCGCACCAAAAGCTGACCAAAAAAGCGTACCGAGACCTCCTTGAAGAGGTAATCTCGGGTTCAAATGAACCCTGGAGCGTTTCGATTGTGGTGAGAATATGATCCGAACTAAAACAGACCCAACCGCAAAAAGTACTGCGCCTTTTAGTACTAATCCAGCTGCCGTAAGGCCAATGCGCTGTGCATTATGGGATATGGAGGAAACTTATTTGTTGACAGCGCTTTGCCAACAGAGAGAGAGGGAAAAACATTACCTGATGGATCGTTGGTAATATTTCCGCAAGATGACCATGTCGCAGTTTTACTAAATTAATTCACGCCTCCTCCTGAAGTGACGTGCGATGCGTTAAAACATTTTTATCCAGCCACAGCCACGCTTCATTCTCGAAATGTATAGTTTGTCTAAAGTGATGTCTGCAAACTATATAGTATACTATGAGCAGGAATACAATCAGTCAGCGCAGTCGTAGCTCCATGGTAAAAAGCGACATTTTGTGTCTGCTGGTTTTGTTTACTTGCGGTAGTTCCGTTGGCATTTTCCCGCACGTGAATTCTGACCAATCAATGAGCAGTTTAGGAACTATGTTCAACAACATCTGGCCAATGAGAGATGTGGGTTTTGTCAGATGACTGCATTTTGGTTCTTTTTTTTAACTGGTTCGGACCAAAGCCAGCAGTGTGGTGTGAAAACGACCCAAAGACGGCAGAAAATGCAACAATGTATCATTTATTGCCCTTGGTCCGGACCAAATAAAGTGAACTACAGATGCGAAAGCACCCTTATTTACCACATAGTGATCGCTGATTGGCTCCTGTACTAGAAGGCGGGACTTCATTTGCCATGTTGACAGTTCCACTTTTCCCCATTCGTTCCATTGCAACAGCAGCGCCCAGCAACAGCCCTGGATTCCGCCATTTTGGAGTGAAAACGATCGGCTGTGCATTGGGTCTCATTGCTGTCGCAATGCCAAGCAGCTGCTTTGTTTTTTAATTATTTATTTGAAAAGCGCAATAAAGCTAAGATACAACCTGAAAGACGAAAATACAACACTTACTATCACAATCATCAGCACTTTTAATAGTTTATTTTACAGGCTTATAATATGCTGTTGTTCTATTGGAGTTTTTATTCCAAAATGGCCGCCGTGCCATCTAGTGGCTGTTTCCCAAATGGCACTAGAGTGTCGCCTCTTGGTGATTCTATGCTCTTTGGTATTATTAATATTAATTTTTATACATTATGTTTTACTTTTTGTATTATATGTGCACTATATATAAATACTATACATATATACACACAGAAAGACTTTGATATGTTAATAGGATACTATACATGTAAATGTTTGTTATTGTTTTATTAGCTATATAATTCTGTATTAAGTAGCTATAAAAGCACATCTCTAACCTGAAAGTATGAGATAATCTGCAGATGTGCATCATTATTGAAGGCAGAAAGATAGTAGAGGGGCTTTAATGATGAACGCAGGCAGAGATGAGTGTTTGCTGTGTGTGACGGACAGACGGACGGGTGAATGAATGGTTTGTTCCAGTTATTGCTGCATGTTGCTACATATGGATCCAGGCCACCCCGCTCTCCACTGCAAATGTCATGTTCCATCACCGTCACTGGGCAACACGATACCACACACACACACACACACACACACACACACACATACACACACAGACACACTCTCTCTCTCTGAGCCGCACTTCAAAGCTACCTTTGCTATGATGGCATGTTATTACAGGCCCACAGAGCCCCAGTTTTGTGGTAACACGCATTAGCTTTAAAGTGAGGAATTTTCCTCTGCATAATGAATGACCTTTTGGAGAGTGTGCAAATGTGGTTCGGTTTGTTAGCGTGTGCTGTTTTTATCTGTGTGTGTTCAGCAGACAGTATGTGGTCATATATAAAGGCTTCTGATTCAGATCTGCTGCAGGACACGCTCACGCTTTAGATTAACGCATTTAATCCTAAATCATTCCCAGGCCTGAAAAACTCCTAGTGATTTGTCATTAGTGTTAGCATAAAAGTGTCCATAGCCATAGTTTTGTGATTTATGATAGAAACGTTGAGCTTTATATGTCTTTAAATGTTTATATCATTCTGCACTGCAGGCACATCACAATTTTATTAACACGTTTTAAAGTCTGTTTCTTCACATTCTAGAGTACATAAAGACTACTGAGATAAAGGACACCGAATACACACCATCTGCCTCTGTGATGTTGTCTGTTGCTGTGTTTTAGCATCATTAAGATATTATAGAAATATTTCAAGGGCTGTGAGATATGACATACATGCCATATCAAACAAGTCATCTAATATACTTGTAATGATATGAGCAATATCACACTCGTAGCAGTGGGATATGGCTGTATATCGGCACTGGTGGGAGGCGTGCGTTGGCACAAGGCTGCTATATATATATGCCAATATACAGCCATATCGCACTGCTAAGAGTGTGATAATGCGTTTATACAACAGTTTGACGGCATAATTGTGTATATAAAAACTAAATAGAACATGGAGAGTCTCAAAAACCCTTTTGTATGTGGAACTACTTTCTTCCGCCTTGGATTCAAATCATAAGCTGACAGTTAAACAGCTGTTAAAACAGTTAAAAGCATCTTTTAAACTTTAGATCTGTAGTGTCTGCTTTTCGCTGGGTGTATGTGGGCGGAGTGATACACAAAGGGTAAAGAGGCTGTAGGACAGGGGTGTCCAAACTTTTTGGGCCGAGGGCCAGATGCAAAAAAAACAAACGTTGTCGCGGGCCAAATTTTACATACATCACACAGACACGCATATATATATATATATATATATATATATATATACAGTTGAAGTCAGAATTGTTAGCCCCCCTAAATTATTAGCCCCCATTTATTTTGTCCCCAATTTCTGTTTAACGGAGAGAAGATTTTTTCCCACACATTTCTAAACACATTAGTTTTAGTAACTCATTTCTAATAACTGATTTATTTTATCTTTGCCATGATGACAGTAAATAATATTTGACTAGATATTTTTAAGACACTTCTATACAGCTTAAAGTGACATTTAAAGGCTTAACTAGGTTAATCAAGTTAACTAGTCAAGTTAAGGTAATTAGGCAAGTTATTTTATAACAATGGTTTGTTCTGAAGACTTAAGGGGCTAATAATTTTGACCTTAAAATGGTTCATAAAAAAATTTAAACCGCTTTTTATTCTAGCCGAAATAAAACAAAAGTCTTTCTCCAAAAGAAAAAATATTATCAGACATACTGTAAAAATGTCCTTGCTCTGTTAAACATCATTTGGGAAATATTTAAAAAAGAAGAAATAAATCAAAGAGGGGCTAATAATTCAGACTTCAACTGTGTGTAGACAGATAGATAGATAGATAGATAGATAGATAGATAGATAGATAGATAGATAGATAGATAGATAGATAGATAGATAGATAGATAGATAGATAGATAGATAGATAGATAGATAGATAGATAGATAGATAGATAGATAGATAGATAGATCATAACAAGAACTACTGCTTAATTGAATGCATGTAATAGCGACACCCGGTGGTTATTTATTGAATTACGTTCATTTTTGTATAGCGGGCCAGATTCTATTATTATTTATAAAAAGCCTCGCTGGCCGCCACAAAACTGATTGCGGGCCGCAGATGGGCCGTAGTTTGGACACGCCTGCTGTAGGAGTTCTGATATTGCAGAATATTGCACGACTATCAGCCAATCAGATTCGAGAACCAGACAGAACTGGTGTGTGTGTATATATATATATATATATATATATATATATATATATATATATATATATATATATATATATATTACACACACACACACTTTAGGGTTATCAGAGAAGTATTGTACATCTTATAAAATGGGGCAAGTCCTCTTTAATAGTTTTGCTGCCACTGCAAAATTTAGAAGAAAAAAAATATATAGAAAAAGGATTCATTACACTTTGATCCTGTTATGTAACAGTTACTATTTGGCTCAGATTTTTAAATCTCAAAGTTGGCTTGAAGTAATTGTTAGAGTATAGAATATTTTAATGTCGTCAGATGATTATTGCTGTCAATATTCCTGCCAATAATTCTGGTAAATAAACTATTGTTGCACTGAATTACATTTTAGTTGATGCCTTCTGTACATCACAGTAAAACATTGTAGCGTTTCTCTCTTTCTTACCTTCATTATTCTTCAGCTTATTCCCATATTCATCAGGGCAGAATGAACCGCCAACAATGTGTGTGTGTGTATATATATATATATATATATATATATATATATATATATATATATATATATATATATATATATATATATATATATGTATACAAACACCTATACACTCACCAGCCACTTTATTAGGTACACCTGCTCAACTGCTTGTTAATGCAGATTACTAATCAGCCAATCACGTGGCAGCAACTCAATGCATTTAGGCATGTAGACATGGTCACGACGATCTGCTGCAGTTTAAACTGAGCATCAGAATGAAAGGGGATTTAAGTGACTTTGAACGTGGCATGGTTTTTGGTGCCAGACGGGCTGGTCTGAGTATTTCAGAAACTGCTGATCTACTGGGATTTTCATGCGCAATTATCTCTAGGGTTTACAGAGAATGGTCTAAACGAGAGAAAATATCCAGGGAGCGGCAGTTCTGTGGGCGCAAATGCCTTGTTGATGCCGGAGGTTAGAGGAGAATGGCCAGACTGGTTCTAGCTGAAAGGTAACAGTAACTCAAATAACCACTCGCTACAACCGAGGTCTGCAGAAGAGCATCTCTGAACACACAACACGTCCAACCTTGAGGCAGATGGGCTACAGCAGCAGAAGACCACACCGGGTGTCCCTCCTGTCAGCTTAGAACAGGAAGCTGAGGCTACAATTGGCACAGTCTCATTAAAATTGGACAATAGATGATTGGGAAAACGTTGCCTGGCCTGATGAGTCTCGATTTCTGCTGCGATATTTGGATGGTCGGGTCAGAATTTGGCGTCAACAACATGAAAGCATGAATTCATCCTACCTTGCATCAATGGTGGTGGTGGTGTAATGGTGTGTGTAATGATGTGGAGTATTGTTGCTCACCATGTTCATCCCTTTATGACCACAGCCCCATCTTCTGATGGCCACTTCCAGCAAGATAACTCAACATGTCATAAAGTGTGAATCGTCTCAGACTGCTTTCTTGAACATGACAATGAGTTCGCTGTACTTTAATGACCTCCACAGTTAGCAGATCTCAATCCAATAGAGGAGCTTTGGGATGTGATGAAATGGGAGATTTACATCATGAATGTGCAGCCGACAAAATATCTGAGGATTATTTCCATTATCTTGTTGAAGCTACACTACAAAGGATTAAGGCTGTTCTGAAGGTAAAATTGGGTCCAACCCGGTACTAGTAAAGTGTACCTAATAAAGTGGCCGGTAAGTGTATATTTAAAACTTTGGATTCACTTAAAATATTGTGTCTATATGTACAGTGCACCACATGTAAATCACTTTTTTACATTTTAAAATAAACACTCCAAAACGTTGCGCTCATTCGAGGTTTTGGTTATGAATGTAGAAATAGATATTAATGGAATACAAAACACTTTTCAAAAGCTTAATGATCACCTAACATAAAGTATTGATGAACAACAAAGGATGAGTAATTGATAACATCACTTTGAGTGAGCTAACCCTTTAAAAGGCGACTCGATGATGCCATTATCAGTGCTTTATGGCGGTATGTGTTTTGTTTTTGGTGATTACCATATTTGTATCCTTCAAAATGAAGGTGGTTGTCAGTTTGAGGACCGTACGGTTGCACTCTGTTGAATGAGCTGTGAATTTGTGAGGGTTTCACAGCAGTGAGATGTTGACACCAGATGCGAGCGGCCTCATATGTGAAGCAGAGCAGTGTGAATAAGAGAGATATCCGCTTGTAAACGTGTGTATCTTTCACCATCTGTGCTGTATTTACTGTGGCTGTGCTGATGGTGTTAATGATGGCGTTAACACATGAACTCTACTAATACTTATAACATATACATAAAAACACTCCAGTGGTTTAACATCTCTTAGATGGCTATCCTGGCAGCTTTACGAGGACATTTTTATTACTTTATATGAAGTGCTGGAGATTTCCTAAAATATAATTCATCACCTAAACTGCACATAGAGTTTTCAAGATATTAGAATTGTATTATTAAAGGTATTATTAGATTGTCATCAACTTTTACAATGATCATCGAGACTAAAACATCATTTAGTGCAGTTAGTTTATTATAAAATAAGCTTGTCAGTTGTATTAGAACAAGGACATGACAGTATGCTTTAATATGCTTTTGTTGTGTATAAGATCACCTTTGTACATTTCATTTGATGCAGACACCAACTTTGTGCCTTATATGTACATATTCACTAATACAGATCGTTCTTACCGACAGTATTTTTCATAACTGAGATGTCAAACAACTGAGAGAGGGTTTGTTTACACTGCATGTGTGTTTTGTGTTCAGGCTTGGCTTCACTGTAGATAAGAACATTCCTGCTTAAGGAATGCATTGCATGACTAATGTCTGAACTCTGCTCTGATTGGTCTGATGTTTTTACTCTGCTCTGATTGGTCAAATGACCCTATTTTGCTCTGATTGGTCAAAAGAACCTACCCTACTCTGATTAGTTAAACGACCCTACTCTACTTTGATTGGTCAAATGACGCTACTCTGCTCTGATTGGTCAAATGATCCTACTCTGCTCCGATTGGTTAAATGACCCTACTCTGCTCCTATTGGTTAAATGAGCCTACTCGACTCCGATTGGTTAAATGAGCCTACTTTGCTCCGATTGGTTAAATGACCCTACTCTGCTCCGATTGGTTAAATAAGCCTACTCCGCTCCGATTGGTTAAATGAGCCTACTTTGCTCCGATTGGTTAAATGACCCTACTCTGCTCCGATTGGTTAAGTAAGCCTACTCCGCTCCGATTGGTTAATTGAGCCTACTCTGCTCCGATTGGTCAAATGATGCTACTCTGCTCTGATTGGTCAAATGACCCTACTCTGCTCCAATTGGTTAAATGACCCTACTCCACTCCGATTGGTTAAATGAGCCTACTCTGCTCTGATTGGTCAAATGACCCTACTCCACTCCGATTGGTTACATGAGCCTACTCTGCTCCAATTGGTTAAATGACCATACTCTCTTCTGATTGGTTAAAAGACTCTACTCTGCTCTGGTTGGTTAAATGACCATACTCTGCTCCGGTTGGTTAAATGAGCCTACTCCACTCCGATTGGTTAAATAAGCCTACTCTGCTTCGATTGGTTAAATGACCATACTCTCTAATGATTGGTTAATAGACTCTACTCTGCTCTGATTGGTTAAATGACCATACTCTGTTCTGATTGGTTAATTGACTCTGCTCTGGTTGGTTAAATTACCATATTCTGCTCTGATTGGTTATATAAGCCTGCTCCACTACGATTGGTTAAATAAGCCTACTCTGCTTCGACTGGTTAAATGACCATACTCTCTACTGATTGGTTAATAGACTCTACTCTGTTCTGATTGGTTAAATGACCATACTCTGTTCTGATTGGTTAATTGACTCTGCTTTGGTTGGTTAAATGACCCTATTCTGCTCTGATTGGTTATATAAGCCTGCTCCACTACGATTGGTTAAATGACCCTACTCTGTTCTGATTGGTTAATTGACTCTGCTCTGGTTGGTTTAATGACCCTATTCTGCTCTGATTGGTTACATAAGCCTGCTCCACTACGATTGTTTAAATGACCCTACTTTGTTCTGATCGGTTAAATGACCCTACTCTGCTCTGGTTGATCAAATGCCTACCCTGCTCTGATTGGTTAAAGGCCCTAGTCAGCTCTGATTTCTGATTGGTCAAATGACTTTAATCTGCTCAGGTTGGTCGAATGACTACTCTGATTGTTCAAATGACTGTACGCTTATTATTCTGAATATTCTGATTACTCTGCTCTGATTGGTCAATGACCCTACTCTGATCTGGTTTCTAATTGATCAAATGATCCTGGTATGCTCTGGTTGATCAAATACCTACCCTGCTCTGATTGGTCAATGGCCCTACTCTGCTTTGATTTCTAATTGGTCAAATGACCACACTATGCTCTGATTAATGATCCTACTCTACTCTGATTTCTGATTGGTCGAATAACCATACTCTGTTCTGATCGGTCAAATGACTCAACTCTGTTCTGATTGGTCAAATGTTTCTATTCTACTCTGATTTGTGAAATGACTTCATTCTTATTGGACAAATTACTCTGCTCTGACTGTGTTCCCACTGGTCATATGGCTCTAATCTGCTCTGATTGGTCTAATGACTCTGCTCTGATTATTCTGATTACTCTACTCTGATTGGTCAAATGATTCTACTTCTCTCTGATTGATCAAATGACTCTGCTCTAATTGGTCTGATGACTCTGCTCTGACTAGTCAAATTACACTGGTTGGTCAAATGAATCTACTCTGATTGGTCAAATTCTCTGCTCTGATCTGTCAAAATGACTCTACTCTTATTGGTCAAATTACTCAGCTCTGATTGGTCTAATAACTGTGCTTTGTTTGGTTTGATGACTGCTTTGTTTGGTCGAATTACTCAACTCTCCTCTGATTGGTCTGATGACTCTGCTCTGATTGGTCAAAAAATTCAACTCTGCCCTGATTAGTCAATTGATCCTGCTGTGCTCTGATTGGAGAAACATTGGCAAAAGACCAGCGTGTGAGTGAGGCATTTCTAATCGTATTCGCTGTAAGATGCCCAATTCTCTGTTTTACCTCAGTGGAGACTTCAGTTTCTGGCAGGATGTTGTGAATAAACTGACTGCTGTGTGGAAATTGAAGATCAGTTCAATAGCAGCGTGTAATGCAGCCGTTTGGCTCCCAACAGAGCTAAAAGTTTAATACAGCACTTAAAAGATCAACAGAATACAGTGCATCTGCATCCTCTGAGGAAACCCATGCAAAGACGGCAGAGTGTAACACACACTGAATAAAATCTGTTCATTAGCAGTTTCCCGTAGCCTATGATTCATGGCTTTATTTACACATTTGATTCGCATTAGGGGAACTTAATCTCTGCCTGACAACATTTGTTTATCTCTATAGAGATTTTGAAACAATATATTGTATAATAAACAATACAATCACCGGTCAGTTTATTAGGTACACCTGTCCAACTGCTTGTTTACACAAATTTCTAATAAGCCAATCACATTGCAGCAATTCAATGCATTTAGGCATGTAGACATGGTCAAGACCATCTGCTGCAGTTCAAACTGAGCATCAGAATGGGAAGAAATGGGATTTAAGTGACTTTCAATGTGGCTTGGTTGATGTTAGACGGGCTGGTCTGAGTATTTCAGAAACTGCTGATCTACTGGGATTTTCACACACAACCGTCTCTAGGGCTTACGGAGAATGGTCTGAAAAAGATTAAGGCCGTACTCACACTAGGTACAGTTGCCTCGAACCGGGCCAAAGCACGCTTGTCTCCCCTCCCGTGTCCCCCGACGACCCGCACTCACACCACAAATGGGCCTCGGCACGCTTACGTCATCGCTGCTGCACTGTTCAGTGAGAAGCGCTCTCTCACTCAGCAGCACAGTGGAGATTTCTCTAGTTATATCGTTTCAGTCGTTTGATATGCAGCGACATGCAGTCAAATATTTCGCCAAACAGTCCTTAGAGTTGCGGGGACACGCAGTCAGATATTTCGCCGAACAGATCCGGCACTTTTGGCGTTCATAAACAATCATAAAGCTCTCGTGCTGCAGGAATAAGGAGGTCTGCTGAAGTCGCGCAGCTGTCGTGCAGTGAGGAGTTCTCGTCTTTAATAAACTACGGCAGTTTGCGTTCACTGAACAGTAAGAATGATTAATAAATCCATATGAAACAGTCCCTTAAAGTCACGTCTCGCTTTCAGTTTCGGGCTTTGGCCCAAGTGAACCGCGCTCAGGCACACCTATTCCAACCGGGCCAGGGCCGGCCAAGTGAACCGTGCTTGAGCCCAATTTAGAGCACTCTCACTTCTCTAACGATCCGGGAAACGGGCCTGGGCACGGTACGGATAGCATAGTGTGAGTAGGCCCTAAATATCCAGTGAGCGGCAGTTCTGTGGGTGCAAATGCCTTGTTGATGTCAGAGGAGAATGGCCAGACTGATTCAGCTGATAGGAAAGCAACAGTAACTCAGATAGGCACTTGTCAAGGTCTGCAGAAGAGCATCTCTGAATGCACAACACATCCAACCTTGAGGCAGATGGGCTACAGCAGCAGAAGACCACACCGGGTGTCCCTCCTGTTAGCTTAGAACAGGAAACTGAGACTACAATTTGCACAGGCTCATTACAATTGTACAATAGAAGATTGGAGAATCGTTGCCAGGTCTGATGAGTCTCGATTTCTGCTGCAACATTCGGATGGTCGGGTCAGAATTTGGCGTCAACAACATGAAAGCATGAATTCATCCTGCCTCGTATCAATGGTTCAGGCTGCTGGTGGTGGTGTAATGGTGTGGGGGATATTTTCTTGGCACACTTTGGGCCCATTAGTACCAATTGAGCACCATGTCAACGCCACAGCCTACATGCGTATTGTTGCTGACCATGTCCATCCCTTTATGACCACAGTGTACAATGATCATGTCTCTTATTAGAAAAGAATCACTAAGTATGGCACATTATATTAATATGTGTGTGTGTGTGTGTGTGTGTGTGTGTGTGTTTGTGTGACATATCAGGACACAAATGTGTTAAATGACACAGGTATTGCACAGGTATTACAAGGAGGAGGTGATGGTTTGTATATATGTTTGTTTATGTGAGCATGTGCGTGTGTGTGTGTGTGTGTGTGTGTGTGTGTGTGTTTGTATACATGTGTGCGTTGTGTGTGTGTTTGTATAATTGAATGTGTGTTTGTTTGTATACATGTACGTGTATGTAGATGTCTGTACTGTATGTATATGTGTTTGTGTGTCTGCATGTGTGTGTGAACGTATGTGTGCGTGTTTCTGTTTATGTGTGCGTTAGTATATAGGAATGTGTGTTGTGTGCATGTGTTCTTGTGTTTCTTTGTGTGTGTGTGTGTGTGTGTGTGTGTGTGTGTGTGTGAGGTGGTGGTGCGTGGTGTCAGTTCTCATCAGAGCAGTATTGTGTACAGAGGCTTTAACAAGCTGCTCATCAGAGCTCGTGTACAGTATGAATGCAGTCTTCTGGAATGAGACCATCTCTCTCAGCAGATGTGTGTGTGTGTGTGTGTGTGTGTGTGTGTGTGTGTGTGTGTGTGCGCTTGTGTGTTTTCCTCCCAAACAGCTCTGTTTTTGCCAATAGCAGGAATGCGCACAGGAAGCATTGATCGGGAGCACAGCAGGTTGATGTGTGTTTTGCACACACACACACACACACACACACACGGCTGTTGCTGCTCTTGTATTTTATGCCACATGTGCTGAATATTTCAGCAGCCTACGGTTATTCACGGCTCTGTGATTTTCCTCCTCCTCCTGTGTGTGTGTGTGTGTGTGTGTGTGTGTCGATCTCTGCTCTGAAAGTGGCCTGCACAGTAAACAGTGTGAGATAGATGACTGCGTTCTTTCAGGGTGTGTGTGTGTGTGTGTGTGTGTGTGTGTGTGTGTGTGTGTGTGTGTGTGTGTGTGTGTGTGTGTGTGTGTGTGTGTGTGTGTGTGTGTGTGTGTGTGTGTGTGTGTGTGTGTGTGTGTGTGTGTGTGTGTGTGTGTGTGAGACAATTCATGGCTCTGTCACGCTGTACTCGCTCTCTGCACAAACACCCTCTTGTTTCACACACAGATCTGTGCGTATCTGCATGTATTCCAGCACACACTCTCTGTATATGCTACACTGCATCATTGATTTGGGTCATTTAGGCTGCAGTGCAATCATTTGGCTGAAATCAGTTGAATTGTGTTTTAATTGAATGTGATAGTGGAGTCGTCTGATTTGCTGCACTGTAGAACAAACAGTATGTTATTGTAGTGCAAAAGGCGAAGTGGAAATTCATGCAGGATCATTTATTTGTTTGGTTAAAAGGCCATAGAGCATAATTTAATGCGAAAGGTATAATTCGCATCAACACAAATACTTGGTTGTTTTAATACAGTAAATAAAATGTTTGTTTTTTTAATTACATTTGAATAGCACTCTATATTTGCCGTTTTATTGGGTTGCAACAATCTAACATACTTTTTACAGTTCATATTGCTAAATTATTTGCTGGCATTGTCTAACTCAGTATTTTATTTTATGTTAATTAATAATAAAAAAGTTATTTATTAAAATATATGTTTTTTTATTTTATTTTATTTTTTATATTTTATTTAATTATTTTATATATATATTATTATTCTTTTAAAATTTTTTACATTTTATGTTTAATTTTATTTAAAAATATTTTATTTTAATTTTATTTTTTTATTTTTATTTTATATTTATTTTAATTTTTATTTTTTTATTATTAATTTTTTATTTTTTTATAGGCCACAGAGCATAATTTAGTGGCTGTTTTAATGCAAAACGTATGATCTAAAAAATGCTGTTGGTTGTTGTAACAATGTTAGGTAAATTTTTTTAAACGCAACATTTGGGTTTGTCCATATTTGACATCAGTCTAACATATTTTTGTACAGTTCATAAAGCAAAATTATTTGCTCAATATTTTATTTTATGTTTTGTTATATATTTTAATACCTTTTTTATTTTATTTTAATTTTATTTTCTTTTGTTATTTTATATTTTATTTAATTTTTTAATTTATTTATTTAGATATTTTATTAAATTTGTTTTATTTTATTTTTGAAAACAAAATGTATAATGCTGCTGCTTGTAACACGATGTTGGGTAAATTTTTTAAATTAAATTTAAATGACACTTTTTTTTTTTTGAACCCAACATTTGTGTTTGTCCATATTTGATCCCATATTGGATACAACAATCCAGCATATTTTTACAGGTCATATTGCAAAATTATAGTCAATATTTTGATTTATTTTGTTTTTTATATTATATTTTATTTTACTTTTATGTAATATTTTAATTTGATAATTTTATTTTTATTTTATTTACTTCTAAAAGGCCATAGAACAAAAT
This sequence comes from Danio rerio, assembly GCF_049306965.1. Classification (NCBI taxonomy): domain Eukaryota; kingdom Metazoa; phylum Chordata; class Actinopteri; order Cypriniformes; family Danionidae; genus Danio; species Danio rerio. The sequence continues at coordinate 55,765,302 of NC_133177.1, read as the reverse complement.
TTGGTGGCTATTTTAATGCAAAAGTACACTCTACGAAAAGCTGGTGGTTGTTGATGGGTCAAAAATGGAAAAACACAATACTGGGTTATTTTTTTAAATTAAATTTAAATGACACTTTCCTTAACCCAATCGTTTGGTTACAACAATCCTGCATTTCTTTAGAGTTTATATTGCTAAATAATTTGCTGGCATTGCCTGCTGATTTTTTAATTTAATTTAATTTAATTTTATTTTATTTTATTTTATTTTATTTTATTTTATTTTATTTTATTTTATTTTATTTTATTTAATTTAATTTAATTTAATTTAATTTAATTTTATTTTATTTTATTTTATTTTATTTTATTTTATTTTATTTAATTTTATTTTATTTTATTTTATTTTATTTTATCAATGCAAAGGGAATAGTGCATTTCTAAACAGCTTTATTTCTCAAGACAACAAAACCTTATTTTATTACATTTATATAATTATTATGGTTATATATACATATATATTTATGTATTATATTTTTGTTTTATTACCAACATTATTTGCTGGCTCTGTCTTGTAGATGAACTGTTGTTATAAGTGCCTTCAGCATGATCCAGACGATTGTTTTGATGGTGAGTGTGTTGATAGTGTTGTGTTTTGATCTGTTGCTGCTGCTCTGCTCTGCTCTGCTCTGTCTTCAGCTAGAGGTCATGTGAAGGTCAACATTGAATATGTGTCTGCAATCTCCTGTTTTTGATCAAACAAAGCGTTTATTGTCAATGTCAGGAGCACACTAGTGTCTCTACTCACTCACTCAAGACCCTGTGTACACTCAGTGTGTGTAGACGTGTGTAAGACGGTGTGTGTGTGTGTGTGCACAAAACAGAGCAACTGTGTATGAGTGTGTGTGTGTGTGTATTTTTCGTTTACGTGTGGATGAAAGAGACAGCGCAAGAGAGGGTGTGTGTGCTGGTAAAAGTTTGTTTGTGTGAGTGTGTAGGACTAGATGATTAATCGAAAAATAATCGAAATCAACATTCAGAACCTATAATTGATCTATTTTCCCAGGTTGATTTTGTTTTTAGGTATTATTTTCCCCACGCATGTGGAGTCACATGACCCCGCTCTGTTCAGGCTGATTTATACCTCTGCGTCAAGCACACATGTTTGCTCCGGCAAAGCCTTCGCGTGGTCTCATACCTGAGCACCTCTCAAAAACGTAACTACACATTGTGACGGCAGGTAGCGCAAGCTCTGTGATTGGTCAGATTGGTAGCTGTGATGAGTGTGGGCGGTGCTGAGAGCCGCGAGCCTGATGGAGCGAGTGTTTACAAGTGTCGAGTCCTGTGAAGGAGCTCCAGATGGAAACTGCTGTTTTGTTTTCACCTTATGAATAAAGTTGTTGCACATTCGCCAGTTCCTACCGCTGAATGAGCGGGTTTCAACTACTTGAGCGCGAGAGAGGGTGTGTGTGTATTTATAAATAAAAAAGACTGTGTATCGTCAGTGGTGTAAATGTGTCTGAAAAAATACTCAGAGGCTTTTGTTTTCATAAATGGCGCGGACGTGAATGCGTCTGTGTGTTCTGATTGGCTAAAGTAGATGTCTCACGTCAGCGGGTTCTAGACGTGAACGCGATCTTTTTGGCAATCTTCCGTCTGCGTTCACACAGCGTAGCATTTCAGCAAATTACTGGAAACGTTACAACTTCTCTTTCCGGAAAAAAGCCGGAACGAATTTACCGATTTTTCCAAAAGAGGCCTGTTCACACATACAGACCTTTCTAGAAAATTGCCAATAAAATCGACGTTGGATTTTGGTCACTACACAACTTAAAATCAACCAAGTAACAACGTCATTTGACGTCATTATTGGATATCAGAATAATGTTGTCCTTGTCTGAATAGACATTGAATTTCTCACCGGACATCTCGACCTAAATGTAACCTATGATTACTGTCTTATGACGTTGCGTCGAGTGGATTTCCACCGGGTGCTCCGGTTTCCCCCACAAGTGCAAAGACATGTGGGATAAGTGAATTGGGTTAGCTAAAATTGTCCATAGTGTATGTACAGAATGTTACGTTTACACACACATGCACAATTACATGTAAATGCATCAGCTTTATACAGCGTAATCCTCACTACTTATCACTCTTTAGTACTTGTGAAATGTCTTTTTGCTCATACTCTGAGTAATATTTACAACTGGTAGTTTTACTCGCACTACATGTTTAGGTAAGTAATGGTACTTTAAAGGTTCACGAAACCCTTGAGTACTTTTTTTTAAAGATTGTAACAGATTTGTGTGTGTTGAGCATCAGTTAAGACAATGCTAGCACCTGTTCGCTTTAATTCTGGGGTAAACCGGATCATTTGGATCTTTTGTCAGCTAATTTCAGCTTCTGGGTTTAAATGATTTTTGGGTCAGGATCAAAATCAGCGACGTAGCGCAAAACTGCAAGTGCAAACATGACGCGATGGTTTCTCATTATTATTCATAGCGGAGTTTTCTTATTCCATGAGAAGAGCCGGCTGCTTAATTATTCATGACTGCGCATGCTTTTCGAAGGCAAGGCAGACCTGCCAGCGCCAAGCTGTGAAATCCTACGTTGATGATTGGGTGAGACCACATCCATGGACCCACGGCACACAGTATTTAGCTGTTCAGGAAGGGTCGTATGTGTGTGTTTCCATGATCCACGGGGTTTGTTGCATGTTTTTCCCCGCGATGCTGTCAGGGCCGATACAGCAAAGCTTTTTGTGTGCCGGGAGAGCAGTAGGAGAATTGGAGAATGGCGGACGTTGTCTTTTATCAGGAGTTCGTTCACATTTAGACACATCGCCGTGCTGCTGCATTTGCCTAAATCCTCTATATTATCAGCAGGGCTAATGGTTAAAATAGACAGGGCAAGAGACCTGCTGCACTGAGTCTGCTGGATATGGGGATTAAGGGAGAAGTCCTCATTTATACTGTTTACATTAACACGATTATCTTTATAATGATATAAATTGTGGTTATGTGTATAAGAAATAACAAATGACAAATGCAGCAGGGCATTAAATTACTGTTTATTTCTTTGCATTTTAACTTTGCAAACTATAAAATCATGCGTCTCCTCACGGTTTGTGTCTCATTTTGTGAGCCGACTGACAACAGTTATCCGCTCCCCTCTTTCTCCCCTGCTGGCCACGCCCACTCCTGCCCTTTGCTCGCAGAGCTCCCCGCCCATTATCATGCATCTTTTGAAAAAATTCTGAGATAGACCTGAACCGAAAGTGGGGGGTGTCATGACCCTTTAACTTAAGTATGATTTTTCAGTACTCTTTTTTCACTGCTATCTGTTGATCTGTATTGTCTTCTTCACGTCTGCGCTGATGGTTGTTGTGTTCTGGGTTTTGTTTAGACGTGCAGTTTTGATTATTTTGCATTAATAAAATCATCAAATAAAACCATTATCTTTGTAATTTAAGCAGCTGATTTAAGAAGACATTTTACTGTTGTCTGAGTGTAGAATTTCAGTTCACCGTGGCTAATTTAACATCCTGCAAAAACAAATGTTCTTCACACCTGCTTTCTTTTGGTTAACACACACACACACACACACACACACACACACACACATACACATACACATTTGTTCTATGAACTACTTGAAATTGTAATGCCTTGGCAACATTTAACTGTTCATTTGCTGTAAAAAAAGGCAAGACAAGTTATTATTTCTATAGCACATTTCATACATAATGGTAATTTAAAATGCTTTACATAAACAAGAATTAAAGAAACAAGAAAATAAAAACAACAAAGATTTTAAAATGATTAAAAACAGATTAAAATGTGGCAAAACAGGTTTTAAAGGAATGAAAAAGCAAAGAAAGACACGTAAGTGCGATCTGCCAGAGTAGCACAGTGCTCATTCAGCACAGCTAAGCAGACTCTGTGTTTTCTGTGTGGATTTGAATGTGCCAAATGTTGGAGCACATGGGGAGAACTTGCAAACTCCACAAAAAAATGCTGACCCAGCCTAGGCTCGAACCAGTGGCCTTCTTGCTGTGAGGCGATTGTGCTACCCACTGTGCTACCGCACTGCCCACATTTTAGTATTTTAATTTTTTTTATTTGTTTATTTTTTAAATATTATTTAATTATATTTTATATGTAATGTTTTATCTTATTATTTTTTATTTTATTTTATGAATACAGAAGGACTAAAGGAAAAAAATCTGTCCTTCTTTGGAAAACTAAATATTTTATTTTATTATTATTTTTTAATATTTAATTTTATTTAATTTTATTTTATATTTTATTTGTTTTTTATTTCATTTATTTATTTAATGAATGCAAAAGGATTGAAAAAATAAAAAAGCATGCAAAAAATGCATGTCTAAACAGCATTATTTTCTGGCTTTCTTAGGAAAACAAAATATTTATTTTGTATAAATGTAAACTATTATAAAGTAAGTTATTAATTTATAAAAAATATTTTTAACATTTTATCATATATAGATATATATATATATATATATATATATATATATATATATATATATATATATATATATATATATATATATATATATATCACTTTAGTTAATTTGTTTATTTTATTAATAAATTCAATTTATTTTAAAAAATTAAATTTTAGTAAATAAAGGCTCAGTAAAAGTATTTCTTAAATAATAAAATCTGATAAATAATATATATTTTTTCTGCTTTAAAAAAAATAATAATGAGAAATGCCATAAAGCTTAAGCTTGCATGTATGTTTCTTTCATCTATAAACAAAAATACAAAGCACAATTCATTTTCTGTCAATTCAATTCAGATTAATTTAAAAATTGCTTTATTGGCATGGCAAATACAAATATACTGCCAAAGCATTTATAAAGCTTACATTAAAAAGGACTTACATGTATATAAAAAAAACGTAGTAAACACAGTAAATAGTAGTAGAAAAAATTTAAAAATACGAATAAATAATAATGTATCAGAATAAACTGTACAAATATAAATTTAACATTTTTACATTTAACATTTATTTTTATACATTTTTTTTTCATTGTCAGTGTTTATATTGTTCTCAGATATTGATTAGTCCAAACGGAGATATTAATAAGGTAATCCCCTTATAATGCAGAATCAGTAATCAGTTTTGCTGGTGTGTGTTTCAGGCTCCGCTGGTGTCAGGTCACGCCGGCATGAAATTCACCGTTCTGGAAACTCTGGATCACATAAAAGAGGAATTCCAGCTGTTCCAGGCTCAGTATCACAGGTACATCAAGTTAACTTCTTATGAACAGGAGGATTTAGTACAACATCCACACTAACACTGCGGATGTGGGCTCAAAACAAACCAAAGTGCCACCGTCCCTCTAGTATTTAGCACTATTTTGGGGGATATCATTTACCATAAAATGTAATCACTCGACTGTATTTGAATTCCATGGTATATTGATGTGCTAACCATACAAATAGAAAATACACACACCTTTCTTATATATATAGATAGACTGATGGGTATATAGATGGAGGGATGGAAGAATATATATATATATATATATATATATATATATATATATATATATATATATATATATATAATGTGGGTGGATGGATAAATAGATTAATGGATAGATAGATAGATAGATAGATAGATAGATAGATAGATAGATAGATAGATAGATAGATAGATAGATAGATAGATAGATGGATGGATGGATGGATGGATGGATGGATGGATGGATGGATGGATGGATGGATGGATGGATGGATGGATGGATGGATGGATGGATGGATGGATGGATGGATGGATGGATGGATAGATAGATAGATAGATGAATATATAGATGGATGGATGGATTTAAATATAAATGGATGGAAATATTGATGAATGAATAGATAGATGGATGGAAAGATAGATAGATAGATAGATAGATAGATGGATGGATGGATGGATGGATGGATGGATGGATGGATGGATGGATGGATGGATGGATGGATGGATGGATGGATGGATGGATAGATAGATAGATAGATAGATGAATATATAGATGGATGGATGGATTTAAATATAAATGGATGGAAATATTGATGAATGAATAGATAGATAGATAGATAGATAGATAGATAGATAGATAGATAGATAGATAGATAGATAGATAGATAGATAGATAGATAGATGGATGGATGGATGGATGGATGGATGGATGGATGGATGGATGGATGGATGGATAGATAGATGAATATATAGATGGATGGATGGATTTAAATATAAATGGATGGAAATATTGATGAATGAATAGATAGATGGATGGAAAGATAGATAGATAGATAGATAGATAGATAGATAGATAGATAGATAGATAGATAGATAGATAGATAGATAGATAGATAGATAGATAGATAGATAGATAGATAGATAGATAGATAGATGGATGGATGGATAGATGGATGAATATATAGATGGATGGATGGATTTAAATATAAATGGATGGAAATATTGATGAATGAATAGATAGATGGATGGAAAGATGGTTATATAGATGGATGGATTTATAGATAAATGGATGGGTATTTGGATGGATGGATTTAAAAATAATGGATGGATGGGTCGATGGATTTATTCATAAATGAATGAATATATAGGTGGAGGGATGTATATATAGATGGAAAGATGGATATATAGATAGATGGATGGATAGATGGATTTAAAGATAAATGGATGGAAATATTGATGAATGGACAGATAGATGGATTGAAAGATGGTTATATAGATGGATGGATAGATTTATAGATAAATGGATAAGTATATGGATGGATGGATGGATGGATGGATGAATTTAAAGATAATGGCTGAATGGGTCGATGGATTTTTAGATACATGAATATATAGGTGGAGGGATGGATATATGGATGGATGGGTGGATATATAGATGAATATAAAGATGGATGAATGTGGATGGATGGATTTAAATGAAAATGGATGGATATACAGATGGATGAATTTTAAGATAAATGGATGGATAGATATATGGATGGATGGATTTATAGATAAATGGATGAATGGATTTAAAGATAAATGGATGGAAATATAGATGGATGCATGGAAGGATTTATAGATAAATGGATGGGTAAATAGATGGATGGATGGATGGATGGATGGATTTAAAGAGAAATGGATGGGTATATGGATGGATGGAAGGGTATATAGATGGATGGATGGATTTAAAGATAATTGGATGGATGGATGGATGGATGGATGGATGGATATATGGATTTATAGATGGATGGATGGATGGATGGATGGATGGATGGATTTATAGATAAATAGATGGGTGTATGGATGGATGGATGGATGGATTTATAGATAAATGGATGGGTGTATGGATGGATGGAAGGGTATATGGATGGATAGATGGATGGATTTAAAGATAATTGGATGGATGGATGGATGGATGGATGGATTTATAGATAAATGGATGGGTATATAGATAGATAGATGGATTTGTGGATGGATGTATTTAAAGATAAATAGAAGGACATGTAGATGGATGGATGGATGGATTTAAAGATAATTGGATGGATGGATGGATGGATGGATGGATGGATGGATTTATAGATAAATGGATATAAAGGTGGACAGATGTATGAATGGATATAAAGATGGATGGATGGATTTATAGATGGATTGATATATAGATTGATGGATTTATAGATAAATAGATGGATGGGTGTATATATAGATGAATATAAAGATTTATAGATGGATTGATATAAAATTAAATTTAGGGAGATATAATTGGACTTATGGATGAACATATAAATTGATGGATGGACTGCAATTAAAAATCCCCACACATAAAAACTCCTGTAAATCTGACCAAATCTCCAAAAGACATGCTCTCAAATCAAACTAATATCCCTCACCGTTTTGACTGCTGTTTACTCCATTTTCCATAATTGCCCATTAATCGTGTTGAATTATGCTGTGATATAGATGATCTGCAGTTCACCTGTGTAAAGCTGATGAGATTATTAAAGTGTAATGCTCTAAAATCACTCCAGCGGCTGGAAAAGGCCTGTATTAGCCCATGCTGATTATTAGCCTGCTATCCCGTTAGCCTAATCCACATAGTCTCATCAGGAGCAATTAGACAAGCTAGCGAATGTCCTTCTTTGGAGCGGTGAGCGTCGCTGTGTTATCAACATTGTAAAGTGTGATCTGCTTCAGGAGTCAAACGCAGCAGAAAAGCAATTATGGGATGTGGAGTGTGTTGATATTAAACTGACCTGAGAGCAGTATGAGAAAGAGTTGCTTCTTATTATGATGTTTTCTGTCTTTCAGTCTGAAGCTGGAATGCGAGAAGCTGGCGAGTGAGAAAACAGAGATGCACAGACATTATATCATGGTAAGAGGGACATGTCTGACTTCATTACCCACAATGCCTTGCTGAGGCTGAGCTCATTGTAGTAGTTGATTAATTTTTTTATTAGTATTATTACTGTTAATAGGATTCTGCCATCATTCACTCTCTCTTGACTTTTAAAACCATATTTTTGAGTCTTAAAGGAGATATTTTGAAGAATGTTAGAAACCTGCAACCATGGTAAAGTCTAGACTGGATAAAGCTGCTGATATTCACATCAATATAGCATCATTTTTGTGGCGCTGTACAGTAATGCATATTTTTACATTACTGTGAGTATTGGGTTTAGGGTTGGGGTAGGGCGAAGGTGTCAATAAAATGGATGGATTGATGTATAGATGGATGTCTATAGATGGAGTCTGTTAGGTTGCAATAAGTCTCCCCAAACCCTTTTCCAGATCTCTCTGAATGAAATGCCTACTTTAATACGTCTAACCAGCTTGGAAAAACAAGCCTCTAATCATTTAATTACCACAAATAGTTAAGAACGAGCAACAGAAAACAACATGAGCGAGTGTCTCAACTGATGAAGCAAACACTATCTATCTATCTATCTATCTATCTATCTATCTATCTATCTATCTATCTATCTATCTATCTATCTATCTATCTATCTATCTATCTATCTATCTATCTATCTATCTATCTATCTATCTATCTATCTATCTATCTATCTATCTATCTATCTATCTATCTATCTATCTATCTATCTATCTATCTATCTATCTATCTACCTACCCACCCACCCACCCACCCACCCACCCACCCACCCATCCATCCATCCATCCATCCATCCATCCATCTATCGTTCGTTCGTTCTATCTATCGTTCTATCCATCGTTCTATCTGTACTTATATCTATTGTTCTATCTTTCTTTTTTATCCATCCATCCATCATTCTATCTATTGCACTATCATTCTATTGTTTTATTGATTGTTCTATTTATCATTCCATCCATCCATCCATCCATCCATCATTCTTTCTATAATTCTTTCCATCCGTCCGTCCATTTATCTATCTATCTATATCTATCTATCTGTCTATCTATCTATCTATCTATCTATCTATCTATCTATCTATCTATCTATCTATCTATCTATCTATCTATCTATCTATCTATCTATCTATCTATCCATCCATCCATCCATCCATCCATCCATCCATCCATCCATCCATCCATCCATCCATCCATCCATCCATCCATCCATCCATCCATCCATCCATCCATCCATCCATCCATCCATCGTTTTATTGATTGTTCTATTTATCGTTCTATCCATCCATTATTCTTTCTATTATTTTTTCCATCTGTCCATCCCTCCGTCCATCCACCCATTTATCTATCTATCTATCTATCTATCTATCTATCTATCTATCTATCTATCTATCTATCTATCTATCTATCTATCTATCTATCTATCTATCTATCTATCTATCTATCTATCATCTATCTATCTATCTATCTCTCTGTCTGTCTGTATGTCTGTTTTTCTGTCCATCCATGCATTCATCCATTATCCATTGATTATTTTGTCTATTGTTCTACCTATTGTTCCATCTGTCGATCTATCCATCCATCCATTTATCCATCTATCCATCCATCCATCCATCCATCCATCCATCCATCCATCCATCCATCCATCCATCCTTCCATCCATCCATCGATTATTTTGCTATTGTTCTATTTATCTATCATTCTGTCTATTGCTCTATCCATCCATCCATCTGTCTGTCTGTCTATTCTTAATTGATGCAGCAAACACTGAAGTCATTAATGCATCATAAATGAAGGCATCTGCTAAACGCACAGACAGGAATGAATGAATGTAAAAGAGAAACGACTGTCGGGTCCTTGACTGTGAATATGGGTCATTTCTGGCCCCTGGTAACACAAGTAG